>NW_011343916.1:0-11467 GCF_000735185.1 Notothenia coriiceps
AAGTTTTGACTAGGGCAGAGGGCATGGGGTCGAAGGAGCAGGTTGTAGCCTTAGCTTTTGAGACAAGTTTGGTAACCTGTTTGGCATCCACTGGTGCAAAGTAGTGTTAATTTCGTTGACTAAAACTATGACGAAACATGTTCGTCAACGACCTTTTTTTCCATGACGGAAACGAGACGATGACGAGATAGTAAATAGTAAACAATAACTGTAACGAAATCATCATGCAATATCGTTGACGAAAAGTGACGAGACGAAAATGTAGTTTACTAAATAAAAACTATGCCAAAATCTCTCTTTACTTTCGTTGACGAAATATGAGGAGACGAAATATTATCAAAGATAACGTTACATTTCTGATAGTCAGTTTTTCTCCCAGCAGTTCCATTTGCGGTGCTGCGGCTGGGCAGCAGCTATGTGTCTGTGCTGCGCGCGGCGGTACATTTGAATTACACCGGGCAGCGGCACAATATGAACTGTCTGGAAGACTCGGGTCTAACTCATGGTCTAACTAACCTTATTTAACATAAAATAAAATGGCAACAACAGGGCTTGGGAGCAGTGGTCGCACTCGCGTTAACCGAATACCCACCCGTCAGCGCGAGTGACTGATAAATTGTGCACTCGACGGGTAATAATGGATTATGACAGAAATGTTACGATCCTGTCCATCAAAATGACTGACAACGAAAAAGTCTAAAGCCACCACTGCTTGGGAGAAAGAAACAGTGTGATATTTGGGCCCATTTTCACTACAATGAGGCGGAGAAAAAAAGCGAATACATTGTTTTAAGGGAAGCAATGTGGCCATAACACAGCTGGTAAAAACACCACAAACCTGACCAGATACTCTCTGCAAAGCTGCTTTCTTAATCATTCATCCTGTGTTTTTCATCAAATAAGGACAAGATATAATCTTATTTATTTATATACTAAAATGACAAACTATTGGTTTTGGCTAGACTAGTTTGACTGAAATGTTCTATATAATCTGATGACTAAAAAAGACTCAACAGTTTTCATTGACAAAAAGTAGACTAAAATAATTAGTTTTCTTTGACTAAAATAAGACTAAAATGCTCAGACTTTTAGTCGAATAAAACTTGACTAAAATAGTTACTGTTTTAGTTGACTAAAATAAGACTAAAATGCTCAGACTTTTAGTCGACTAAAACTTGACTAAATAAAAACAGGATGAAGGTGACTAAATATGACTAAAACGAAAAAGGAAATTTAACACAGGACTAAGACTAAAACTAAATAAAAAAATAGCTGACGAAATTAACACTAGTTTAGGGGTGATGTATCAGAGTACCACTTTGTAGAGATTTTTATTATTGAAGGTTGTACAACATGATAAAAATGGAACACTAAGTCCATGTAAATCTTTGATGCTGCTCCACAGATATTATCATCTCAACAAGAGAGGACGTGTTGTGAACTGCCCGTACGTAGACAACTCCTACAAGTGGGCAGGGGGTGGTTTCCTGTCCACCGTGGGGGACCTGCTGCTGTTCGGTAACGCTCTGCTTTTCAGCTACCAGACGGCCCACCTGAAAGACACTGAGGGCTTGCTCCCTGGCTTCCTCAAACCTAATACTGCTATAGATCTGTGGGCACCAGCTGACAGGACAGAGGCCAGCTGGGACAAAGATGGATTGTATGCTCAAGGCTGGCTGGTAGTGGAGAAACTACAGAAGTACGGCCAGTGCAGGAAGCGCAGACACTACGTTTCACACACAGGAGGCGCTGTGGGGGCTAGCAGTGTCCTCCTGGTGCTACCCAGTGAGGAGAAAGATGAGCACCAAGGACAGACCACTCCTCTCCCAAAGGGGGTGGTGGTCACCATCATCGCTAACATGCAGTCTGTGGGACTCAACGGCACAGCACTGAAAATTGCGCATGAGTTTGACAAAGCCAAAAGAGAGTAAGTTGTTTACAGACATGCAGGAGTTTATATTTCACCGAAAAGTATTCAAAACCATACATGACATTTTAATAACTCTATAAAAAACAGTTCACAGGATGTTATAGAAATTAAATAAATATTAAGCTTGTATTTTCTATACCTTTTTACTTTCCATTGCATCACTTACAAATATGTCAAGTTGCCACTAGGTGGAAGCAGTTTCCTATGTGCCATAGCAATAGACCTCACTGGCTCGTGGTTTAAGTTTGTTGGCCTAATACAAGGGTTTATGTATATCTATCTTTTAAAAACTAACACAAAGATATGTAAATATATATTTTTCTGCATTTGAAGCGAAAATAACAACCTTTCACAATGGAAAGAGACCGTTGGCCATTTAAAGTACCATGGTCCGCCGCAAAAATCTCCATGTTACACGTAGTGATTTTTTGGGTCCATCCTGAACAGATATTTCCCCATAACAACTTCAAATGCTTTAGGAAAAACCCTGTTGTGTGTTGACCTAAAACTCTTATCAAAAGGGATTTTACTCACTGCGAAGTGTTAAAATTGACTTCAATCACAAGTACAATCCCGACCGTGTCTTTGAAGAAAATGGACAGTTCCCGGTTTCAATGCCTGTATAAGTGTGCTGCAAAACTAGTTTATAAATGATGTTGAGAATTTTACCAAAACATACATTTAGTTTTTTTCTTTCACATTTTGTTGTTAGCAGCTGTAGATAAAACTGGAGGTCCATCAATATTGAAAGACTAACAAACTATTGGCAAAGCAGTCCAACAAGTTTTATTTATCTCCTAACCTCACTGAATTAAGGCAGGTTTGATGCATCAATTATCATTTGGCTTGGGATGCACTACTTACACAGACATCCAAATAATGTGTCACTAAGTTTGGTGTGTGTGTGTGTGTGTGTGTGTGTGTGTGTGTGTGTGTGTGTGTGTGTGTGTGTGTGTGTGTGTGTGTGTGTGTGTGTGTGTGTGTGTGTGTGTGTGTGTGTGTGTGTGTGTGTGTGTGTGTGTGTGTGTGTGTGTTTCCTGCACAAACACACACAAAGAAATGTGGGATTTAAAACTGCAGAGTAAACCCTTTTTTAAAGTGAGGTCATCCTGACCAGTACTGGCTGTTTCAGGGGTAATTATGGTTTAGGGTTAAGATCACATTTAGGATTAGGTTAAGAATAGCCTTAAGGTTGAGGTTAGGAATGAAGTACTGATGATTCGGGTCATCGTATGGAGAATGACTAGGTGTGTGTGTGTGTGTGTGTGTGTGTGTGTGTGTGTGTGTGTGTGTGTGTGTGTGTGTGTGTGTGTGTGTGTGTGTGTGTGTGTGTGTGTGTGTGTGTGTGTGTGTGTGAAAACAGAAATCACAAATCACACAGTCAATTCAATAGGGGTCATTGCATATATTTACACAATTGCAATATATTTACTAACTGCATACTGAGCGTATTCATTACTTGATACAAGGGGTCATTTCATAAATCCATATTTCAAGCTCATATTTTACATAGTCCAACTATGCTTTGTAAATACATTTCAGGCTAAGTACATAGATTGAAATGTGATTCAACACGAGTAACACCAGTGGCAACTTTCATAGCGGTGCTGAAAAAATCTACTGTGCAAGATGTGATTCAATTCCCACCTTCTCACACTTGTTTCACACCCTGTTTGTGTATGTGTGTGTCTGTGTGTTGAAGAATTCCACCTCTCTGTAGCAAACAGCATGGACTCCAGATATCTCAGGTGACCATTGATCCGCTCTTCACCTTGACTTTAGTTAAGGTCAGAGAAGCAGTTTTTCCTTTGTTCTTTTGGTCTTATAGTGGCACCCAAAACAGTATCATCTCTGAGAAGTCCTTCATTATCCCACCCGACACACAGCCCAAAGACAAACAAATTTGCTCCAGAAGAAAGTCAAACTCTGGGCTTTACTTTCCAATATTCTGTCTTGGGCTTGTTCTGTTGGCTCTGTTGCTTGGCTTTCAACATCCTATGTGAGGACATAATGGATGGTTATAATCTTTAAAAGAAAACATTCTGGCTTAAATACAATCATAGCAAATACTGTATAACAAAAAAAACTATTCCACGTCTCAGTGATATTTTTAGATGCCGTGAGAACGTTTTGCAATCATACATCCATACTGTACTTACTTGCGGGTGTAGTAGATCACAACAGCTATCACCACTAAGAGGAAGAGGACAACGATGACCACGGCTGCGATTAACCCCGCTTCCCCTGCTTTGCCGGAACTGCTGAAGAGCTGGAACTGCTCACATCGGCTGCCTTTATAATTTTCATTGCAACTGATTTAGGAAAAAAACATAGGGAGACTGTCAGCACTTAGGAAAAGTATCGACAATAATACCATTTTCTAACAACAGATTTTCCAACATGAAATAGAAGTCATTCTTACATCCAAGATAAGATTCATTCAACTTACACACAGGAGAGAGTATTCATGGCATCACGTATTTTATAGCACGTCCCTCTATTCATGCAATAGGTGGCTTCCTGCCCATCACAAGGTGTTCCATGATCTACACAGACATAATTACATCATTTCAGGTAAAATAGCTTTAATAGATCTCAATAGTCACTCTTTTAGAAGATGTGTTGTTTGTTCTGATCAGTTTTTTGTTATTTTATTACCTGCCATCATTTGGAATGCTTTTTATCACTGTTTCCTGAGAACACAAGAAACATATGTCTCAGAAAATAAAGTAACCACTTAGAAAAGCATGAAATGCATATATAAATATACTAGCAGTTTCTTGAAGCTAAATTACATCATTATCTTATTGCGTTATGAGTGGAATATATCATCACCCTGACTGAAAATGAATCAAGAAATATGTTCTTACCAGCTCCTTAAAGTCTTGTTAGTCAGTGCAGGTTCCTGAGGTGATTCATAGTGACGCTTCACAATAGCTCCTAACTGCTTTTTGTTGGACTTCTGAAGACGATGTTATGTGGGTGTGATCCTCCCTTGGCTTAAAAATGTTGTGATAGCAGTTTGTCCACATTGTAAATGGCAAGCCAAATGTCAGTGAGTGTCATAAGTGATGTCATTTAATGGCATGTGAGCAATACATACAGACTCACCAGAGGCCTAAAGAAGCCTCACAGGAGTCGGTTTGACATCTTTGTTTCAGGTTAAAACTGAGTACATTACATTTCATTTTTGTTCTCTGAGGTTTAGTTGCATCAGATCAGGCAGAGGATCGCTGATTAAATCATTTGTTGTGAATATGAGCTCAGCGTGTTTGGGTTTAAGAAACAGCTGAATGACTGGTATGTAAAGAAGGCATGAATGGAATCGTGGGAACTTTTTTAAAACAACCTTCAGACAGACAATTACAGTTGGGCGCTCAGAACCGTTAGTTGATTCATCAGCTAATCATTTTGAATTGTTCACTAATACTATACATTCCAGTGACCAGAAGTAAAAATAGCAACACCAAGGTATTAAGTTAAACTATTATAAGTAAAAGTCCTGCATTAGTAATAAGTAAATGTATTGTGACAACAAGGTATTGGAAACAATATATACTTCAACTAAAAAAACTAAACGTTTCATGATGCAACGCATGCTTATCTCATTGTTATATTATTGGATCATTATTGTTGATGTATTTATATGCGAGAAGTAAACAGATGTTTTTGTTTGTCAATATGCAGCCTATTTTAGTTATATAGTTAAATCTCTTTAACAATGGATACTATTGAATGAACTGTTCCATCTAAAATCTTGATTAAAAACTAACAAATAACCACAGCCTTTAAATAAATGTAGTGTTTTATTATTACAGATTACCATATAATGCAAATACTTATATAAAGTTTCAGTATTTCAAAAACGTAGTTAAGTACATTTCTTGAGTAAATGGCCATTGCTGTTTTCTTGGTAACACATAGTGTTGTTTTGAGATATTGTGCAATCAGGGCTACACTCAAAATAATTATTTGTTAAACCAACATGATTTAATTACGTGACAAAATTCCACGCAATTACATTATGTCACTCTAATTTAAATGAAATACATAATACATGATTCACTGTTGTTAACCCAACACATGTTTATCTCATTCATCTAATGTAAAATAAATACTTCAGGTTGACATATTTGACTTTAGTGAGGCTTTTTTTTTTTGTGTGTTATTCAAACTAATGACTACATTAAAGTAAAAAAAAAAAATCAATAACTACGCTTTAGTTATAAGAAACTAAATAACAATAACTTATGGGTTGGTAGGTTGGTAAATAGGATGTTGTCCGGTGTTTGTCACAAGCATCCATCTTAACTCCAAAGTCCAACACAAAGATACCTTGATGGACCACTTACCCTCCTGAAAACATCTGTGGGAAATCTGGACCAAAATTCATGTCTTTAGTTATTAACATTGCCAACTGTAGACTACACTATTGTACACATTCTTTACCACACATGAATAAACAAAAGTAATAAGTGTGTATAACTGCAGACATGATGTTTATTTGATAGTGAGAATCTCATCTAGCATACAGTAAATGGATGAATTATTTACCTCACTGCATTGTAACCAAACAGAGAAGTTTTTTTTTAACATCCTGGCAGCCCAAAATATTCTGCATTTTAATACAACGGATTTCTGAATCATCTGTAAATGAATGCCAATATGCAACGTATTAACCATCTATAAAGAGTATCTATGCATTGCTAGCATATTTTAATATCACTGACAACACAGTTGCCAACTTGCCATCGTTTCTCCTCTTCCCCTTTCTCGGTGTTTCCGGGCCCTATGCCTGCGCTACATTTTTAGGATGCAATGATATAATGTCAGCAGGGCTACGTGGTAATATCGGTGACATTGCATCCTGATAAATAGCATTAAATATATCAGTTAACACATCACAGAAACACTTGAGGTCACTGTCAGAGTAGTGGTGGGGTTTTGTTTTCGTGCGGGTGGGTTGTTATCGCGAGGAACTCTGAAAGCTCAAGAGGTGAAGTGAAGCGAGAGTGTTTTTCTACTTCGACGGTGGCATAGAAAGAGGGATGTCTGCAGGCTCCCATGGTTTGATAGGAATATATAGGCTACTACATAATATGTGATATTATTGTGTGTGTACATCTCGCCCTGTTTCCTCTGCGGTCACGGCGTTGTTTGACACATCTGTAGCCGCTGGAATCCCGTGTTCAGCCCCTGGACAGTTCCTGATCGAGAACCTCTTCTTATTATTATCGGGCACATGGAGTCCTTGGTGTGAGTGTGGGGGGAAGCCCTGCCAGAACATCATGCCTCCCTCCCGAGAAGGGGTTATCTTGCTGATCCAGTGACAGCCTCGTCGTCTCCGCTGAAGGATGCAGCTTTCAGTCCGGAGGAGGTGTTTTCGTGCTGCGCTGTCTTCTGAGAGGCGATACGGGTGCTGCTCGGCCAACGCAGATTTGAGGGGAATCGCAGCCTACACACAGCAAGATCCGAGCATCCTTCACACTGATCATCATCATAACCATCATCGGCGAGAAGGGAGATATTACCATCATCACCGCGAGGGCAAAGGAGTCACGACCACTTACACAATGTAGAAAACATAAGAGGTTAGTGCGTCTTGTGTTTTCGAGTCAGTGTGGATTTAAAGCACGCTGTTGATGCATTTTGTGTTGGTTTGAACAAAAAGAAGACTGTGTGGCCTCCGTGGGAAAATGTTAACATCTCTATAACTGTTTATGTAGCTACGACGTGGTGTGGGAATTATTGCAAGTGCTTCTTGATTAGGTGAATTGCAGAAAGCATGGACACAGATGGTCCACAGTGCGTGTGTTATTATATGAAATAGTAAAATAGCTGCCTTGTGGACAGCCACCTCTACTGATGGAGCACTTGACTGTAGCCTGTACTTATATTAATAAGAGGCAGCTCAAGATGTTGATTGTTATTCAATCTCCCTGATTTATGTTCAGGTCCAGAAATACTTTGCATTAAATCACAGACAGAAACAAATGCTCGATCCTTCATCCACAGTGATTCCTTGCAGAAAGTGAAGCATCTTGTGTTCTGGCTGTGTGACTTTCTGATAGCCAAATCAATATCGTTTTTGTTTTATTATAAATACCACATGTTCACTTGTGCTGCAGTGAAACAGTATCACTCTCAGTCAGTGGATGACCTGGGTTAATTTATCCTGAGTAGCATTTAATCTGCTGTGCTTCAGTACATTACTCTTCTGTGGTCTGCTGCAGCTGCTGACTCCGTCCACTGCTGGAGATGTTTGCTCTGTTGCTATCCCAATTCCATGAAATATTGTGAAAATTGAAACAACAATGCAAAAATATAATCATTGCAGTTATTTACATCTCCTGGGAGGATCATGTAAGTGTTACTTTAACTTTGCAATACTCGGAACTCTTTTTTTATAGTGGACGTTTCCTGTTAAAGCAGTGCTATGATTGTGTCCTCCCTGTGTGCTCATTCCATGTCTGTCCCTGCAAAGCAGCTGGAGAGAGTTTTCAGTGAGCGGACCTGGACATCAATGGCTCTCTATCCGGTGGCACAAAGAGCATAGCATCCTGCTTTACTTGCTATGCAAGAGGTGTGAGGTTCTCAGCTCCTGATCCACAGAGCGGAGCGTATATTGAAGGAAATTTAAAATCTATTACAGTTTGGTGCTGCCCAGGAAAATAGTTGAACAGAGCATATCTAAAGCTGAAGTCAGGACGTGGCGCCTTCAGGAAAGGCACAAGCACTAATACTTCATTGATCATTTTAAACTGCACTTGTGTTATTATATTAAACTCTAGATTATTTTATTATCTTGGAAACAGCAGTTGGCAAAAGGTGTTCCCATTATATATTTTGCTCTCCCTCAGCAGATGGACGTTGCCCATTATTTGCTTCATGATTTAATTTTTCTGCAGTAATTAAACTGTTCTTTCATATTTGCTATAGGTTTGGAAGGAGCCAAGGAGTGGTGAAATCACATTTCACACTTTGGGTCATTTAGTGTGGACGTCTATCTTCAACATAGGACCTCAACATGAGCAACCCCCAGTAAGTATAACACCAGCCAGAACCTTGTTTGTTACATATCTGATAGAGTGTACATTCTGAAATATCTGTTAAAGAACAGGCAGTCTCAGCGTAGTAAGGTATGCTTATCAGAATGGGACCTCCTGTGAATGACTTTGAACAGGGATCAGCTGGAAAGCGGAGCCTGGCCTCGTCCTGCTCCTCAGATTGAGCGAGAGAGCGGCCTTCCATCTCCTGTCTCCGCTGGCATCTCTTAGCATTCAGCAGGGATATTCACTTGTCATCTTCTCTTATTAATAATTACTCTGTGTGTGGTCCTCCAGACAGCCCCCTACATTCTGATGACAGCCAGGGTTGGGGCTAAGAGAATGGGGAAGAAGGAGCAGGGGGAATGGAGTGTAGTGGGAGGAGGTGGAGTGGAGTGGAGTGGAAGGTAAAAGCAAAATGGGTTCAGTCAGCTGCATCTTCTGGTTAAAGGCACAGGATGCTGCTTCAAACTAGCACATCTCTGTCCCGGCCTCAGACCAGAACATTAGTGCAGATGTTGTGTTTTGTTGGTGTAAAACATCTGTAACCAGAAATAGAGCGGTTAGTACAAAGGCATGATCCAATGATGCTAGTGACTCTCTATGAAGTGACAGATGGGAAACTCTCGTGCAAAGAGAGATTTTTTAGGACTTATTTTCACGCCTGCTCTCTTGACTTGATGCTGCTGTAAATCCGCCTTCTTTCTCTCCTGCACACTCTCTCTCTCTCCCTTTCTCTCTCTCTCTCTTTCCTTAGCCATGTAGCATCTTTGCTGTGGAAACAGTGGGAGGTAGGATAGGGAAAATATTAGATGATCAAATACAACAAATTCAAAAGGATTAATTTAGCAAATTTCACGTAACAATTTAGGGGAAAAACACTGTTACATCTTCTGAACCGTCATCATTTACATTAAAAACAGATTGGTAAATGCACGTCTCTGAAGAAATGATTCAGAAACACTGATGAGGCAGTGCTCTTACTGTTTGGCCTGAGAGCTGTTCTTTATTTCTCGTTCAGCGCACAAAGCCAACATCACACACCCAGTGGCTTTGAAACGGGTCAGCTAACATTTACTGCAACTAACCTCCGAGTCCTGATCCAATGCCCCGCTGCTCTCTAATTTCTCTATAATGAGTCCTCTCTGCAATCACTAGAATAAAGACTGCTGATTAGCTCGTCACTGCTGAGCAGCTATTTCTATTTCTAATTGTGTCATTCAGATGTTTTTATCTTCTGTGTTAACATTAGGGATTGCAGTTATGACACATTTACTGAAGAAATATATGAATCATCCATTTTTATGATAAAATCTGTGTTAATGTTGCTTGGTTTCTAGTATAATAAGAAGCATTGGATGCTATACACTACATTTCCAGTATGCTGTAAATAGGTTAATGTGTAGTGTGTCATAGTGTAGAGTTTTAGAATTATTCAGCGGGAGTTTCTAAAATCATTAAATCGTTAAGTATTATTTAGTGATTTCCTTTTCTAGAATAAAAAAAAAAGTGATTAGGCACTACCTATACTTTTTGTCTGTGTAGCCAAAACCTGATACTGTATATTGTACTAGTCTTATTCCTCTGTGCAGTGGACTTCCTTTGTTGTCCAAAGGCTATTAAAAACACATCAATGAGCCACACTGTTGCTCAGGATGACTTGTTCCTTGCTGCCTGTTAATAGAGGTGATATGGACATAAAAGACTCCAAAGAACAATAAAAGACCATTCACTCTGTTGATGCAGTTGAATTGTGAACTGCTGTAATTTCCCCTTAGGCCCTCCAAAGCCTCCGAAAGATGCTGCTTGGAAATCTGGAAGAGGTCCACATAAGTGATTTGGCACTTTGGCCCGCTTCCTTGATAATACCAGGGCAGTGACTGCTGTGCAGCGAAGAGTAGCCAAGTGTCCGTATACAAACGTATTGGGTAAGACAGAGCGGATGGGTTGTAGACAGTTGGCCAGAAATACTTGTGGCAGTGAGCACTCAGAATGACAATGATACCAATGCCCTCTGCAAACCACAAGTTCATGCTGAGGCAGCACTTTAACATCCACTGATGTGACAAGAGGAGAAAATATATCCTCAGAATAGGTGATTTCAGATATAATGTGACAGGCATCAGTTTTACCCCTTATCACCTTGATCAAATATATATTTGTTATGCTCTGCTTGGTTGTTGTCATGTTTTGAATGCAGTGAATAATAATGACCATAACCTGTCAATGTGTAATTTCACCTTTTTAAATGTTTTGTATCTATGGAGAGTTGTAAAGCTGCTGTCTAGGAACCAAGGCCGGATTAACCATATGGGCAACATGGGCAAGTGCCCAGGGGCCCTTGAGCAAAGAAGGCCCTCAGTGACAAGATAAAAAAAAAAAAAATCTTTTTTTTTTTTCTTTTTCCGGGCACAACCTCTCTCATCATACATTGTTTTAAATGACACTCACTCTTCGCCATAAATAACACAGCTTTTCCATAGGGTCAAAT
>NW_011343916.1:11520-46154 GCF_000735185.1 Notothenia coriiceps
GCGGAGGTGTATAGCCGAATCACAGCCCCACCCTTGAGCAACCACACAATTTCACTACATATTTTACTTTTGTAACTCTCTGTGTTTGTGACAAATAGAACTCCTCGTCTACTTGTACAGCCAGCCAGTCATATTTTGGCATTAAGTGGGGTGCTGTTCTGAGGTTTTGATTGATATTACCTAGGTCTTCTTGAGCCATACACTGTCTTGAGATCTTATCCATTGCATCTTTGTCTTGTGATTTTTGACTGAAAGGGCAAAAGGCTAGACCTACTTTGGTTGAACTATGTGGCTCCATCCCTGCTTTTGACAAATAGGTGTGCGATTTGACATGCCAGATTGACTGAAAATTTGAAATATTGGTCATGTTGGTAGGATTGGGTAGGCATGGTGTTACTTGTTGGTACGTGAGTTCGGGGGGGGGTGCCATGAGTGCTCAGTGCCCAGGGGCCCCTGGAGGTACTAATCCGGCCTTGCTAGGAACACCTGAAGGTTGCTATGCTGTGAGATATGTCAGCTACAGTTTTACAGCCAATGTGGGGAATTACAAATAAACACCAATCGGCCACAACTGAGAAAGATTGTTGTCTGAGAGAGAAAAAATGGGTTCAGATGTAAGTCATCTCAAACTTGTCTTTAAAAAAAATAATACGCAAAATACAAAATATTAATATAGCTTACGCAAACATGAGGCATTACATGTCCTGAAAAATAAATAAATGATTCAGCACCTTTTAACTATAGCCTTAATTTCACACAATACTATGAAAAGACTCGTGGTTAAAGCAGCCCAAACCAAAACCCTGAGAGTCACATATTCCCTCTCAATGTATCTCACGTCAGCATTTGAGCCTCCTTTATGCCTGCTGGTGTTAGTATTCAGAGTTAAAAGATAACATTTGTTTTACTCCTGCTGAGTTCAGCAGTATTGGACTTCAGTGGTATTGGAGTACCTTCCTTACGGATGGCTGCAGAAAAACCGAGGCTGGAATAGATTACGAGTGAAATTCATTTTAACTTCAGATATATGGAACCAATGAGGATTGCCAAGAATATGCTTCTATTTAAAATGTCCAAGTGGATAAAGGCGTTCTTGAATGTGTTTCACTGGGGAGTATCTCCAAATGGTGGCTGCTATTCAGTTATACATTACTGTAACTGAAAAGGGTGCAGTCAAATGAATGCTTCTAGAAGATAAAACATTAAATCATGTTTACCTTATGACACATTTTCTTAGTTTTGTATTCAAGGAGAATATTCATAATAGCTTGTCTTGTTGTGACAAATGGCACTAAATTGTGCAAGTTAGAACTGGAAAGGAGTGATCACAGCAGGCTATTATATCTTTATATATCTATTGATCGCTGCATGGTGATTTATAGTGAGTGATGTAAAAACGCTGGGGGCATGCTATGCATCACTTTTACTCTGGAGGAGCCAATACTTGGCAATAATTACATACATGGAGGAAATAGACCTCCTTAAAGACACAAATTGGGTTTTTAACTACAATAGTCCTCCAAAAAACTAATTCATTTCATATGCTATAAATTCCTAAGAACGTGCTATATCTTTGAACAATGCATTGAATCAGGACTGCCGGTTGAAGTTGTCCTGTTTTGTAGAGCAATAGTTTATCATATTGATTTCAAGCAGCCATTGGTTACCATTAAGTTTACTGTTCTGTTAAGTAGAAACCATTGGTGATTACAGTCATGTAATTAAATGATAATATTTTGCACTTTCATTGAACTTTGTTTTTAAGAAATGTGAATGCTAAATAATTGATTATGTAAAAATAACTATGTATCACTTTTACTCTGGAGGAGCCAATACTTGGCAATAATTAGATACAAGGAGGAAATAGACCTCCTTAAAGACATAAATTGGGTTTTAAACTACAATAGTCCTCAAAACAAACAAACCTCCAATGCTATAAGTTCTTAAGAACGTATTATATGTTTAGCAATGCATTGAATCAGGACAACCGGTTGAAGTTGTTCTTTTTGTGAAGAACAGTATAATAAGAACAATACAATATACAATAAATCAAAACCAGACATGCATTTAGAAACATTAACTTTAATAGAACATGTTTCTTTGCCCCTTCTGAGCTTCATGATAAGCCTCGGCTCTTGCTCAGTATGGGTGTGAGATTGCCCCTCCAGCCATGAATGCTCTATGGTAACCTTTGTGCTTCCTCTTGGCGTTTGCTAATATCACAGGCCTCTGAAAAAACCCCAGCCTTTAGCATGCTGCATGCTGTCCTGGCTGCATTGTTGAAAAGAGCAGGGTGTTCAGATGTGAAGCCTCCACTCCCTCCCCAGGATGGCAACCAGCCACTCCACTGGGCTCTGCACACAATGGCTCCTGGCCAGCTCTGTGATTGTCTGGAAATGTGAATTTGATGCACTAAACAGTTTGTGTCTGTCATGACTGATTAGCGTCCTTGTTGCGGTTGGTCAGAGGTGCCTAGTGCACAGATAACACTAGGATGCACAGGCGTTTTTTGTGGCAAGCATGTTAATATATTGGTGACCCTCGAGCTAAACAACACATCCAGCAGGACACGCATTACACGTTTCAAAGGAGGAAGGGCAAGGCATTTTATGTAGTGAGGCGAGCACAAGATAGTAAGAGTTTTCGTCACTAAACCAAAGACTATATTTTTAAAACAATATATTATTTCAAGTGATTCTTGGTTTTCTGTGGTAATAACAAAATAACCTTTCAACGGAGTCCATTAAACAGCTATTAGTCAAGAAGTAAGTCAGGATAAAGAGAGACCTATTTTCCTTTGCAGGCCTGCGTACATTAACTTTTACCAGATTGCTCGTGATCTTCTTCTAACCGTCTCCTCCCACTCTGCTTAACCTCCAGCATAGAGGTTGTAGAATTCAACAAGCTAGTGGCCTTGGTTCCCTCTGTCTTGTAATCAATGCCTTCCTCCACTGTTAAGCACTGGAGTTATTGATGTCTCCACACTGGCTGCACTGGGCCGACTGCCAAGCTGTGTGAGACTCCTGTGCCAGGATGACTTCTCCTTGGCTGCTATTGGCTGAGCTCGAAGAATCACAGGCCCCCCCTGCGCATTTAGGTCTCAGGACTTCAATGGCAGATACAATGACAATTTGTCTGGTTCTGCAAAATAAAGCTAACCTAACAAAGAAACAAACTTTTTGTGCCCTCTAGTGTCATTTATCTCGCTGGTAAATTACTTTGTTTCCTTAGAATGATAGTACTTGTGTTGACCCATGCAAAGGTTTATCATATTGATTTCAAGCAGCCATTGGTTTCCATCAAGTTTACTATTATATATATAAAACGTGAAAACAGTCATGTAATTAACTGATAATTCTTTGCACATTCATTGAACTTGAAATGCTAAATAATGGATTATGAAAAAAAAAAAAAAAGGTCAGTGTGGTTGGCAATCAATTCTGAAATAACACGTTTTTGAGCATCCTTGAGTGCATGGTGCACAACCTGGGAGAGTTTTTAAGAAGGTAACTGCTGACAACAAAGCAAATGCACAAAACTGTTCACTAACAGATCTCTCATCTCAAAAAGGTTTCTAGTTTGAATTTGACTCTGTAGTGCTGAATGAAAGCCAATGGCTGCCTGGAAAACCATTTGAAAACAATAATGAGTGCCTTGGAAAGTAGTGTTAAAGAAGTATTTGTGATTTGTAGTTTAATCTGACATCTTAATATTTTGTTGTCAAAGAAAATATAAATGTTTCCACACATGTGGAATACAAATTGCAATATTTACTGTGGCTTAGAAATTACTTCACTGCTGAAAATGTAGATCAGTCTGAATGGACTTGCCAGGTAAATGTGCCCCTTGATGAGGGTGCCAGGAAACACTGCAAGGTGATAATTTCACACCATCTTTGTGTTTTCATTCATCAAAATTAAACACAGTCCCAGTAGTTATTATCACACTCTGCTACCCAGAGCATTACCCAAGTAGGTTCGTTGGGTAATTCAAATAAACAGCACACTTCCAAATATCCTTGTACCTTGATGCTTAACAATAATACACAGGGTGAATACACACACACACACACACACACACACACACACACACACACACACACACACACACACACACACACACACACACACACACACACACACACACACACACACACACACACACACACACACACACACACACACACACACACACACACACTTTAGCTACAATATAATGAGGTCAAAGATGCTAAACCACACAACGCACTGACTCTAATCCTGCTCTGGTTGTGTTGTGTGTGACTCTAGGGCTCCTCCAAAGTCCAGGGTCTCGGAGCTGGAGGTGATCTCCCAGCAGGTGGAGGAGGACAACCAGGCCCCTGTCCAGCTGGTCAGCTTCGCCTACAGAGACCTACCTTTGGCCGGCCTGGACATTTCCCTTGCTGGATCCCAGCTCATCTCGAACCCGGACGAGGAGGACAACAGGGATGGGTACGTCCTGCAAATTCACCTTGACATCGTCCGTCACTTTCTTCTGTTGCGTGATAGTTTGATAAGTAAAACACCTAAAAAGTCTGTAAAACAATCCCTTGGAATGATTTATTTATTGGTAAGAAGTAGTGAGGGGTTTGGTTTGCCTGATACAGCTAGTTGAGTGGGGTCCTGTTGGAAAAAAGGCGTTACATCCAAGGAATGTAAAGCTCATCTATCTGTGAACATTTATCTTTTAGAGCATATCAAAAATCATTCATTTTGCTGATGCTTAAAACATATTAGTACTATTATCATCAAGGAAGTCTTTCTATAATTAATTTATATTATAAAAAACCCAAAATGTAATTACAAAAATGTATCGATGTTCCTGATGTTTGCAATCATAGTTAACATACTGGAAATATGTGTTGGAGACTTTGCTTGTTGGGTGGAAGTACTACATCCATAATTAAGGAAGAATCGCAATTACCACAATCTATAATCTACCCTGGTAGAGAAAAGCACGCCGTCACTCCCCCCCCACTGCTCGTTATTGCACATGGTAATTACACCTGCCGTATTATTGAATCACCCCTCATTTTATATTAGAGTGTGCGAGTCGAGGATATTTGGTGATGAATGTATTAGTGTCACCATGTTAAATGGACAATATTCCCACTGATGTTTTCATTTCAGCTTAATGACACAGCAATTTCTCACTACCAGACAGACTTCTGTTCATAATGTCGATTTCTGGGAGAAAACAAAGAGAGTCGTCAGCACCATAGCTTCCCTGAAATGTCAGAGCCCTGTAGCGGTGCTGTTTCTGTCCACCAGGCCTGCTTGTCCAGGGTTGTGTTGTTTTCTTATCGGCACGCTGCAAGCTCAGTATTCTCAGGACAGGACGCGCCCCTGCTACACCCCCCCTGTAGCAAGTGTCCACGGCTCTCCACTCATGAAGCGTGACTCACAACCCTTTGGCAAACTGCGATGATGGCATCCATGCAGAGAAAGTTGAGAAACAGCATAGGCTTAATTAGAGCATCCTGCTTTTTACCATCCAAGCCCTGGTGTGTCAGCTGACGGTGTGTCAGCTGGACTTTGCCTGGTCTGGCCCGGTCCATGGCTCTGTGGGACGGGGCAGGGACAGATGGGTCCTGTCCCAAACACCCACTCTCTCATCCTACCTCTTAGCTTTCTCTCTCTGTGTTGCTCACAAAGGGGAAAGAAAACACATATCAATGCCACAACAGAGGGCAGGATCTGGCAGCCCAGCAAAATTATCATCACAGTGGGCACTCTCAAGTAGCACCATATGACACCCTGGTCCCCTGGGATTTGGCATCTTGCAGTGGAAAAGTTATTCCCTGCCAAGATATTTCTCTGAGGGATTTGTCAAGTGAATGATGTTTCACATTAAAGTGAGGAGCCATTCATTCTGATCTCAGAGTCCAGGCAGTCTGAAAGACTTCAGCGGACTGGTGCAGACAGAGTGCAATCTGACATCAATGCGAGTCTCGTTCGATGAGCTTTTTAGATTGGAATTCCTGATTTTCAGGTCACAAGCATTCCAGGACATACCTGTCATCACAGTTTCATGCTCACATGTGTCTTTTGGAAGAGCTCGTCGCCACAGTTTCTGGCTGCGTCTGTGACTCATGTGTGAGGAATGGCAAAAAGGTGGGATGTGTTGTATGCAGCAATATTTTAAACTGAAAAAGACTATCCTAATGGCAAAGCATTAAACTGTCTGGTTTGTTTTGCTCTGATAACTCTTTTTTTCTTGTTCATTGGTATGTGTAGTCACAGTCTGCATTCTGGAGGCTAACTTTAGCACTCTGTAAATGATTGTGTACAAGAATGTATTTCATTGTGTTGCAGCGTATTCTGAGAATGAGCAGGACAGTTTTTTTTTCTCAAGCTACTATGACTGAGATTCCTGTGTAGGGCCAGGCAATATGTATATAAAAAATACCCCAAGATTGCGTCAGTGTTGTAGGGTTGACTATTGGTATATAACAAAGTTGGCAAAGGCAAAAAAGAAAACAGTCCGGTAAGGTCAGAAAATGCATTACATAACTTTGCTGTAAGGCAGCATTAAAAACCAGGAAAAGCAACACTTCCCGTATCGAAAATCAAAAAAAGGTTCAGTTTTAAGTATCAAAATATCGATATATTTGTGACACTGTATATATAGCAGCCCTATTCCTGAGATGTTTTTATATTCTAATGATATCATTTTGTTGACGTGACTTTATCCTGTGGTAGAACATGAACAGGTCATTCTGATTTCAGTTTGATCATTACCATAACTTGCTGGTGAAGTGCATATCTCTTGTCAGTGCTTTAGTTTGGATCTGGACATGGTCAAAGGTATAGCTTCAAACCAAATACCAATGATTGGAAAAACAAGACTCTTATCTTTCATGTTGAGGCCGTGGATTTGTTTTGATTCTTACGGTTGTGAAAAAAACAGCAGAAGATGACATACCAGAGATGCGCTTTTAGTATTGCATGGCAGCTCCTCGTGGCTCTTTATCGGGAAACGTGGGCGGCTATGTAGGAGGTGGATGTTCTTGCGGACTACAAGGGGCACATGCAGTCCTTGCAGATTCTGTGCAGTGGTGAGCTGGATGGATATACTAATAGATGTTGGCAGCACCATCTTCTCTAGAACGTGCTAGAAAGATGAGAGCGTTGTGGTTTCACATCCACCTTTGGTCACTTAATTACCATCTCATTTGCATTATTTAAAGGGGTTGCCCTTTATAGAGGATCATGTTTCAGGAAACCACAGAATATGGGGTTTCTTTTAATAGACTTGAATGCTCTGTCATTTGTCTATGTTTTGATTGAATCGAGCACCTAACCGAATTTCGCTACTTTAATTATTTTCAAACCTGGTTTAAGTCATCATGACAGGCTCCTGGATAGCATCTCCCTGCGCGTGCTGCACTTGTCCGGGGTTATCGTCCCCAGATCAGCCTGCCGCCCTCAGCGTCAGTACCATATGCCGCTGATCTCCAGGGGCCATGCAGAGAGGTCTGAGGCGCCGCAGCAATGACAGAGGGTTCATATGGGTCAACCTGTCACTCTGACTGGAGAGGAGGAGATAAAGAGAATGTTGGCGGGAGGATGACTCTCCTACACTCTTTAGCTGCAAAATTCAAGGAAGTATAATGTCATATCTGTCCATGTTGGATGGTGGTGTGGGATTAACCCTGTGCCACGTCGCATGTTGACAGCCACAGTTCCTGATACAGTGTCCGGGGAAATGTCGGATAATATATAAGCTTAAGTGAGCTCAGTCCAGCTCAGAGAAAATACATTACTCAACAGTGTTCAGACTTCCGTAATGAACCAACATTCTGCAGTCACTGTAATGCATTAATAGAGCAGTATATTAACAAGCATACTGTATAATCAAAGATACAGAATCAGACTCAAGGTTGAATGAAAAAGAAATCATTCGAAAATCTATTCCATAAAATACAGCACTGACGGACCTTGACAAAGTTTGCTGTGAATCTTGGCAGCAGCAGTATTTCACGGGGCTTTGAAAGAACAGCCGTACGATACCTGTGCTGTGTTGATGGATCTTTGAAAAGAGAGCAGGATTTCTCTCCCCTCACTACCTCCCCCTCCTGACTCTATTTCAAACACACAGAGGAACAGTCCTCTCCATCAAATTGTCTCTCTTGCCTGGCACCATGTGCGACACAATAGGTGACATTTGAGTGTGGGGTTTGAGGGTTTGTTAATATTCACAGACATGTAAAGTGTGAGATTGCTTTTTAGACTGAGAGCGAGAGAGATCAAGTGTCCTGGTGAAAACCCATTTATCAGGGGACAGTTTGTCTGCTGCTCTGCCCATGAGCCCCATCCATCTCCATTTGCTTAGTATCCGTGGCCCATTTCTCTGGCAAAGACCAGCTCCGACTCCCCTCTGCTAGCTTGTACCGATAGTGTAGGATGCAAGGAGTGGTGAGACGATAGCTGATAGCACTTGGAAACCGCCTGGCTGCATTTTCATAAGAAGAAAATAAATTAGTTTACTTATACCCAGAGGGAATTCTTAAGCCTAAACTTTATTTATTGCCATCAAATCAATGAGGCATTTTCATTTGATTTGTTAATTTACCACAAAAGGGATAATTCCCCTAGGCCTGAGACTGTCAGAGATTAATAGAGAAGAGATTTGAAAATAAAATGTACAATTGATTACCTATGATAATTTCATTTCCTTTAATCAGCATATTTATTGCATAGCTGGTTTTGCTCTCTCAGGGCGTCTTTGTTTCTTTTGGCTGTTATAAGATAACACAACCAAATTGGGATCAATAAAGTACCATCTTATCTTATCTTACGACTCAGCAGTGGTTACACAGGAAACCATATACCCAGTTGTTATGCTGGCATTTGTCTTGAATTCCAAGCAACCTGGGCAGATACCCAACCTGTGATTTCACTGAAGTGCAGAAGAGAAGATCTCAAGTGAAATAAATTGCATATATCAGGAAAGAAATACAATTCCTATTCACATACATGAAGCAAGGAGCAAGTGTGACACAGAGAGTTTGAACAGCCTGAATGAGTTGAAGTCCTTCATCCTCTGCTGTTCAGCAGCCTGCAGGCGCACAGTAGAGGTCCATTTTCCCCTGCCCAGGCCTGCTGAGTTCAGCAGATTGGTGTGAATTGGTTGAAGTTTATTCTGGAGGTACCACGGGGCTATATAGTTATCAGTACAGAGAGAGAGTAATTGAGAGGAGACAGAAACCCTGAGTCTAGTAGTATCATTTTAAAATGCTGCCGTGTATCTGACATTGCCCCTCACACCTTCAAAGGATACATTCGATTCAAATGTTTTTCTCCAGTTTCAACAGCCAGCATGAGATTAATGAGATGTCTGCCACTTGGAGAATGAGCATTATAATAATAAAACATTTCTACAAGTATTTAAAAAAAAATGTTTAGGCTATCTTTGAAAAACGTACCTATGGCGTGTCCTGACCTGCAGGTATAGGGACCTTTCTATATGGTCTTGTTATACACATTTTTATTTATTTATTAAAGAATCTTTGAAGAACTTTGCCACTTAAAAGTAATCATATTTTTTTTTCTTACGATAACAAAGAACATACAATTTAAAAATGTTATACATATAAATGGGAGGGGTAGCCTAAAAAGTCAGACCAATGTTAGGAAACAAGAGCACTGATCAATAAAGCAAATAGGTTTCATATGACACATAAACAGCCACAAAAATGACAGGATTATTGTTGTAGTTCGTCCTTCCTTGGTTGGGAATTACTGAACTAAACAACTAAAGTGACACATTAATAAAACATAATAAATACGTTGTATAAAACTAATTTACATAAAATGGAATTATTGAAAGAAATGTAGACTTTAGACAGATTAAAGAAGTCCTGGATTTTCATAACATTTAATATTTAGGGTTCTAATCCCGTGAAAAGAGGCGTGTCTTACTCTTCAAGTATAATATTAGACTTCTGTATTGATCTGATGTCAAGAGGTCACATGATATGAAAGCTGTTGAAAAAAATCTGGTTTTAAAAAATGAAGAAAAATAAACCCCTTAACAAAAGTCTCATGTTCAGGTGTGCTTGATTAAATAAATGGGCACTATGCACAGTAATCTGAGCCTTGGCAATATAGAGATTTTTTTTCTAAATCATAGCACAATAAATAATCTTGGACGCCAATGTAATGGTGTCAGGGCTGCTACACTCTGTACAATAATGTGCTGGAAATTTTCACCAAGCAAAGTCGCTCTGTTGTAGATGTGCAATCAAAACATCAATCAAGAGTACCAATCAATTATTTAGAGGCCTTGCACAGCAGTATAAGTTGTTCACAGCGACACTATTTCAGGCTTTCCTTAGCAAACACTCAGAGAGGTTGGTTTTTGCAGCTGTTAGTTGCACGCGTGTGTGTCAGAATCAATACCTCGGACGAGTTGATAGTCTAGCAGTCTCATTACTTCATTTGCAGCCCTTCTCTCTCACTCCATCTCTTTACCCACAAACACACAAACGGAGCACCACCCCTTTGATTTAATTTCCATTTAACTTGTACCTTAATGAGTTTACATTGTATATCATCCTGTCTCAATTACAGGAGACAGTGAAATGAAATAGATGCTCCTTGTGATAGGCTCCCCACTTCCGTGAGAGTTACTTAGCTGATGCTGGAGCCAGAGCCCGGTCCTGTCTGTGTGAATGGGCCCTGACACCAGACCAGAGACCTTCCTCTTTGTTCGCCCCCCCGCCTGACGTCTCTGTCAGCTGCTGTCTGAGCATCCTGATGAAGGGTCGCTCCGTCGTGTACTGCATGCCATCACTTCCATCTAAGGCCACTATTGATCGGTCTCATGATCTAGTCCCATCGCTCAGTGCTGCTGTCGGGCGCACTTCGATCTTCCCGTCTGTTAATGTCTTTATGAACCGTCCGCAGCACATGCACCCTCTGCATCTTTAATTTCCGCCATAAAATCACTATGTGTGAGATGTTTGCATGCACATACAGTATGTGTGCATGTCCAGCCTTTAAAGGGGACCTATCATGCAAAATGCACTTTGATGTCTGTCATACATATGTGTCCCCGGTGCGTCGGGGAACTCACGCAGCGTCAGAAAATAAAACCTCTTTTCCTCCGTACCCAAATCTTTTAAAAACGGGTGTACAACGAGCGGATACAGATTTCCATCCGCTGTGACGTCGGCGGACCCACAGAAAGTTGCTATCAGAAACAATGCCTGACGTGTTTTGGACGTAATCTTGTCTTTGTTTACATTAGCAAGCCTCGCTAACACTCAGAGCTAACCTCTACTGAAGAGCACATGCGTTTAAAAAGCAGGAAATAAAAAAAGAACTCACCTTGTGATAAACCTGCAAGAGATATAGCATTTGAGCTCCATACTGTTTCAGAAATAATCCTTGATGTGGTTTAGAACAGGATGGCGTTTTATCACAACCGAATTTAACTTTATCTTCGGTAGAATTCTGATCAGGCATTAGCTCCGCCTCCTGTTCTTTATTTTTTTTTTCAAGCCAAGGACCCAAGATCCACATTTCTCTAACAGGGCTTCAAAAGAGGGGTTTGAGCAGTATGAAGGATGGCTTCAATGGGTGAACCGTTTGGTATTTTGAAAAAAAACCTTCACAGACATGTTTTGTATAGGTATGGCCCTACAATATATTTTTCAAATATAGCATGATAGGTCCACCTTAAGGTATTGCCAAATCGACCAGCACCTGCCGTGACCCTGGGGAGTGAGTGAGGTGATTTCCTCCCCTCCTTACTCCTCCACTGAAACAGCCTCACTTTCTCATAAATACTTCAGGTCCTCAGCGTTCAAGGTTTAAAGTGATTTTCGTAAAATTAAGTTTCTGAGCTTGGAGTAATCCATCACTGCCATTTACTCTGCTTCCAGACAAGGTTTTTCTTTACAGGTTTATTAAATTAATACCTTTTCAGCCTGGCTTGTGGGAGAGGTCTGAATGAATTAAGATTCCACACAGTATGAGCTAAATCGTGCTTGTTCAGTCCTGAAGGTATTGAGGTGTCTCTTGGAGTGAGTGTGTGCTGCTCATACAGGCTTTTAACTAATGGTCTACAAATGTCCGGCGACTCTGTGTAAGGTATATCATTAGGTAAATGTTCCTTTTTCTTGGCTCTCCTCCACTGGCAAATGGGGTTTGACATTGTTCCTTGGGAACGAATTGGTGCAGGTGAAAGTCTCCATGGTATCTGCTAATGATAGCTTTACCCTCCACCAACTCTGTCACAGCAGGTGTTGAACTCCTAGTCTGTTGGCATTGGCAGGTACTGAGGGGTTCTGCAGAGGGGTGGGGCACCACTGAGCCCCCCCCCCCGAGAGCACTGACACAACGTGGCCGAGCTCCAGCCTCTCTGCTGACCTGGGTGAAGGGTGGCAAAGATGTTCAGCTGCACCTACAAAACGACAGAGCTTACTATAATCCCCTATCTCTATTCACCTCAAAGGATAACTTTTGTATAAGTGTGGCCATGAATCTTATTCTCCAGACTTATTGCTCTGATCTGGGAAAATGCTGACATTGCCATTATGCAGTCCAACGGGCTCAGAAATAAGAGACCATCAGACAAGTTATAAAAGAATCACCTTTTTTGGGAGTGTTACGTCCCCACTAAAGTCTACGGGACCTGGAGACAACACACAACCAATAAAAATGAGGGAGTCAGTGTAAAGGTTGACAAAAGGTTTATTCCTTGTAAACCTATAATTGAACAGAAATACTCTGTGTGAGGAGGAGGAGGAGGAGGAGGAGACAAAGGAGACTGTGCCAAACAAAAGAAATAAGCATAACAAAACCAGGCCTCTCTACATCTATCCTTTGAAACCAAAACTCAAACAAAAACCCTCACTAACTAAACTACTCAGAACTGGACAAAACAGAATACAGGGGTGGCAACAATCTGCTAACCAAGTGTGTCTAAACAGTAGTTCCCTACATGATGAGAAATGTACAGGGTACCAGTACATCGGGGACTTTACCGGGTACCCAGACTTACCTAACTCCTCCACCTCTCAACACACACGTTCACAAAGGTCAGAACAAACAAAGTAGAACGATCTTCTAAACACTGCAGTCGAATTCAGGCTCCTCCATCAGCAACAGGCCCAGAGTGAGAGAGAGGGAGAAGACTTCCTGGGTGCCTCCTTTATGGTCGGCCCTGGCTACTGATAGGCCAGCTGAGGGTGGGAGGATCCAATCAGCCATCAGACTCAGGTGCACAGGCAGGTACTGATCAGCTGTGGGGAAGACAGGGAGAAGGAAAACCACACAAGTACAGCCTGCCTGGCACGTAACAACCCCACACATAAATCCAAACAGTATGTTTGGACCTGACAACAACATTTACATAGCACGAGACCATTATCGGCCCCCTTTTTATGGCTTATGTCAAGGTTGTAGTTCTGGACAATCAATGACCAACGCATAAGGCATTGATTGTGGTTGTACATCCTTGCAAGAAAAACCAGGGGATTGTGATCAGTGTATACCTTAATAGATTTTACACTGGAGTCAAGATACACCTCAAAGTGCTGCAAGGCAAAAAATTGAGCTAAAGCTTCTTTTTCAATCCTAGAGTACTTCAACTGATGTTTGTTAAACTTTCGGGAGAAGTAACTCACGGGGTGATCGATGGCCTGTGCATCTTCTTGTAGAAGAAAAGCCCCTGTCCCAACTCCACTGGCATCGACCTCAAGCTTGAATGGCTTCAAAAAGTCTGGGGCAGAAAGAACAGGAGTGCAACACAGAATACCTTTTAGGCTCTCAAACAACTGTTGACACTCACCGGACCAAACAAAAGGCTTTGAGGGACTGGTCAACGTAGTGAGTGGGGCCGCCACCGAGGAGAAGTTTCTGCAGAAACGGCGATAGTACCCTGCCATTCCTAGGAAGCGGCGAAGTTCCCTCCTGGTGGATGGCACTGGGAGGGAGGCAATTGTAACACCTGCCCTCGACCAACCTGATGACCAAGGTAGAGAACGGTACCTTTTCCAAACTCACATTTGGCAAGGTTAAGCGTTAGGGATACGCCCGACAAGCATTTAAAAACTTCTCTTAAGGTAGACATGTGGCTAGCCCAGTCATTAGAATAGACAACAATGCCGTCCAGATATGCCTTACAGATTGGAACATTTCCTAATACAAGATTTACAAGCCTCTGAAAGGTGGCAGATGCGTTACACATACTGAAAGGCATCACAGTGTACTGAAGGAAACTGTCAGGTGTCACAACGCCGAGATATCGGACGCACGCTGTGTTAAAGGAACTTGCCAGTATCCCTTTAACATGTCCAGCTTACTGACAAATTGTGCAGGACCAATTTCATCGATGCAGTCATCAATGAGCGGTAACAGGTTTGGTCCTGCACAATTTGTCAGTAAGCTGGACATGTTAAAGGGATACTGGCAAGTTCCTTTAACNTGTTGAATGTAAAATATTTTTAATCAATCTATTTGTTTTTGTTTTGTTTAACTGGCTTTAATTGATAACCAATAACCTCACCCTACTAGAGGGAGCCCTCTACTGGATGAAACTGAGATCTTGGGGCCACAGACCCGATCAATAAAAGGCACTATGAAAAAGGTCTTTTTTTGCCTATAGTCTACTTTATCGATAAATTAGTAAACCTTATTTGCATAATCTGATAATGATAACAATAATAAATAGCGGTCATATGGGCTGTTTTTTGTGGATTTTGGCTACTTTTTTCAGTTTCCTCTGCCTTTATCCCTATTCTCTCACGGTTTGCGTTTCAAGTCACTATTATATCTAACAAACCAGAAAACCTTTCATTTAGGTATTGTAAATAATTCTCTAGTAGCCTTATAATGATTGAATAACATGTTTTAAGCCTAAGTGAAGGCCTTATTTTTACAAAATGAAAATGTAATATATTGTAAGATTTAAAAATGAAAATTATTGTAATTCAAAAGCTCACAGCACTCTTTGGGACATGGGCTTAATTGTGTTTATATGTTTATAGGTAGCCTAATTTAAAAAAAAAAGTATTTTTAATTTACACTTTAGCAATGTATTTATTTTTTAACCTGACCGGAAGTTATGTTTCTTAATCTCGCGAGAACTCGTTGGAAACGTCAGATCACCTTTGACACAGTTTCTCAGTTTTGTTCCTGCAGCAGCACTGAGGAGCATCTGAAGGGTCCAAGATGAACAGAGCTTTCAACAGAACAAGTATAAAACAGCTGGTAAGAGTATGACAGTTATACATTTATAACTTACACATATATTGTATTGATCTATCAACTTTAAGCAGACAAAGATCTTGAAACATGCCACTCTGCTTGCTTGTTATTTTGCTAGCTTGCTAGCTAATTAACACGTTACGCAAAACATGTTTATCTCTCAAACGGTGGTTTTATTTTATATGTGTGTGACAGCGTTGTTTGACTTATTCTGACAACAACTTTGCATAAACCTTGGAAAATCTTAATTATATAAACAAGCTTTCTGTGTTGAGCTAGCGCTAGCTGGTGTTAGCAACCCGTTATGAAACCCGTCGATAAACAGCAGTTACGAAAGGGTTCAACTGTCATTGACGCAGTAGGGATCGTTGATACCAGATTTAATGCAATCTCAATGAGACATATATCAGTATTGAATAGGTTTATAGAGAATTTCGTTTGTGTTACTTTTTAGGTTTTTTCTTGTTGTGTAACTTCATTTGAATGACCTTCATAAAGTGAGTGTTCTGTCCTGTCCAGATGAGGCTGGTATTATCCTGTTTTACTTCGACAGTCCGCAGCTGTAGACTGGCACTACAATATATATACAATTAATCACAGGACTGGTTGATATTACAATACAAATAAATGAATACACGTGGACACAATGATTAAGCAGTACAGAGGACATTACTTTTAATAATTAAATAATACATTATCAAACATATTTCTATTAAGAAAAACATGTTTTCATTTGTTAACCCTAATTCATTGTTCAACTCTAGTCTAGTCCATTTTTATGAACAATTGTGCATGTGTGTACAGTATGCGTCTTAAATAAGGCAGTACCATTTCGTCTTTAGTTCAACTAATGGGGAATACATGAAAGGCTAAGATGTTGCCCCTTTTCTCCAACAGACTGGTGTCCTCCAAAGGTTTCAAAGCACCTTGGTGGTCGCAGAGCACAACAATGACACGCTGACCCCGATTACACTAAATGCCATCACTGCTGCCAGTAAGCTGGGCGGAGAGGTAACCTGTCTGGTGGCTGGAACAAACTGTGCCCAGGTAGGCAAAGCTTTGTTTATTGACTGGCTTAAGGATCCAGAAACCTTTTTGTATTTGTGAAATCATTTGGACGTTCACCAAACTGCAGTAATATAGTAGTGCAAAAAACATTCTGATAAATAAAGACACCGTATAGTAAATAATTTATAAAGTGCATGTTGAACATGCTTAAAGAGAAGAAGATAATATAGAACAAGGAAATATAGATACATCAGATTTTCTGTGTTTTCAGGTTGTAGAGCAAGTGAGCAAAGTACAAGGTGTGCAGAAGATACTGGTTGCCCAACATGACTCGTACAAAGGTTCCCTGCCAGGTATGTGACAAACAAGAAACTTGATGCCTACTGTTTATTTAACCTCGCAGAGCTAAATATATATTTCACATTTCTGTTGTTGTTTTACGCAACAAGCTGCTTCATATTTGCACTCTTACTTATTCACAGCTAGATGATGTAGTGCTTGGCTTGCTCAAGGGCATCTTGGCAGTAGTTACCAAGGGAGAGGAGACCTTTGCTCATATGTTAAAGCTGGACTGTACTGGCACCGCTGCGGTCAAAGGCACCTGATACGTGATTTAGTGTCAGCTGTCTGATTTTCTTTTCTTCCTCAGAGGAGTTAACTCCACTTATCCTGCAAACACAGAAGCAATTCAATTTCACCCACATCTGTGCTGGAGCATCTGCCTTTGGAAAGGTAAGACAAGGACAAGAACAGTACCTGTTTATTTTAGTTTTTAAAAGTTTAAAACAATATTCTTCTCTTATTGCCCAGTCAAGATGAGCTTCTGTTCTACACAAAAAAAGATAGCCTCTGCTTTAAATATGCTAATTTCGCACAATATCCTCCTTTCCAAAAAAACTGTCCGTTCATCAGTGCATTAACTGAAGTCCATCTAACTTCCATTAAGTCTCCAACCAGGTTGATCAGTGCGAACTTCCCTGCTTACTCACCCTTTTGTTCTGCAGAACCTGCTCCCCAGAGTGGCTGCCAAGTTGGATGTTGCTCCGATTTCAGATATCATTGAGATCAAGTCTCCAGACACCTTTGTCAGAGCCATTTATGCTGGTAAGACCTTACTAACACGTGTTTTGTTTAACCTTGACATGCGACATGTTAGCTGGATTTGGTACAGCCTTGATATGACACAAATAAGCTCGAAAGGCTTTCATTGATTATTTGTTGGTGCTTCTACTATTTTGATTTATATAGGAAATGCTCTCTGCACCGTGAAATGCAATGAGTCGGTCAAGATCTTCACCGTCAGAGGGACATCCTTTGAGGCCGCTTCAACAGAGGGAGGAAGTGCTACATCTGCAGATGGTACTGTAACTTATAGATGCACTCGCAGATCTCTGAGACATTCATGTAAAGAAATGATTGTTATGAATGTTGAAGTATTGCTGTAGGTTTCTATGAGAGGTATTTGATTGACTCATTTTGATTTAAAAATGATACAGGAACTACAAATGTTATTTTTTTTTCTCATTACAATATATATATTTTAATACAGCGTTCCTCATCGTCATTCCTGATACTTGTATCCCTTAACAGCAATTACCTGTCCTCCTCCCGCTGGAGTTTCTGAGTGGCTGGAGCAGTGTCTGACAAAGAGCGACCGTCCAGATCTGACCAGCGCCAAAGTTGTGGTGTCAGGAGGTGGGAATCTGAAAAAGCAACGTCTCCATTTGTTTGCTAAGCCACTTTCTGTGATGGCGTTACAAAGTAGACTCATGGTGTGTTTCTTTCCCAGGACGGGGCTTGAAGAGTGGAGATAACTTCAAGCTGCTTTATGACCTTGCTGACAAGATGAATGCAGCAGGTAAAAAGGGGTTTTAATTTTGTGTTATTAATTAGTTTTCAGTAAATGTAAGTTTTAATTGCATATTATTCCTATTCCAGTTGGTGCATCCAGAGCAGCAGTGGATGCTGGGTATGTTCCCAATGACATGCAGGTTGGACAGACGGGCAAGATTGTAGCGCCGGTAAGTTATTATTTTCCGAAGTGCTTATTCAAATGTATTCCTCTTGCACAGCATGCCAAGAAAAAGAATCCACAGTATATTTTTAAATAACAAAATATGAAGCCACCTTTTTTTAAATCATGTTAAAAGGCAGGAAACACTTGAACTCAGGTCAGAGTGGACAAATGTGTCCTGCTTAAGACAAATGCCTTTTTGCCTTTACACAGCACGCTTGCAATTCAGTATGAACAGGGTTGCTGCTCTGCCCTTTTTAAAAGGTTAACTTCCCATTATGCGATACAGCCGGGTTACCCTAGCTCTGATTATCCACACATTAGGCCCTGGAAAATGTACTTGATGGCACATTTAGAGCCCTAACTGATTTAGCTGCTCCATTACAGCAGAGTGCACAGGATGCCTGCTCAGAGACTCAGACCGGGCGAGACTGCACAAATTAGATTTTTCAAATGTTATGACAAGCTGGTTGAATTCTGCTAAATTGAATAAATGTCTTTTATAATCTTGTTTAATTTCTCATCCTAACAATATAAAAGTGTACATTTAAGGATTCACATTTCTTTACATTTGTGCCTATCGTCTCCTCTTCAGATTAAAGTAGAATTGATCAATAAACTAGTGATGTTAGAGGGTACATCTTCCGATTCGTTGTCGTTCCTGTAGTCATAAGATACTATTGTGTTGAAACACTGATGCTCTGCTCTTCTGAGGTTTCAGCTGCAACATTAAATAAGCACTGAAATATTAATATGGCAGAGATGGTTTTCCCAGTGAGTTCAGGGGAGATATGGGGACGGCTGACCCTTTGCACACCCGCCCCAGCTCTGACCCTCCGATAGATTACACAGCGTGGTCATCAACCCGTCCGTCAGCTCTGAGATGAACCTTTCCCAGAGGCCAGAGATCACACTCCATGTGTACAAGCGAGTAAAACTAGTTTGGTTGTGTTCTGTCCGTGTCCTCAGGAGCTGTACATTGCTGTCGGTATCTCTGGAGCTATTCAACACCTGGCTGGAATGAAAGATAGCAAGGTAAAGTCACTGGAGCCACATGTTCCCCAACCTCCCATTCCTTACCTCTTTTTCCTACGCTTTTCCTTTGATCTGTTTTTTCCCCCCCATTTATTTAACCCAAAAAGACGTTCTACCTTTGATGTAGACTTTCTGAAAACGAATGATATCAAATAGCCTAAATTCCTTTATCGATCACAGACATTCGTCAGAATTTGTAAAAGCAGATGTAGCCTTGCTACTAAGGAATAGTTATTGCATAGGGTCATTTAAAGTAAATATCACACACAAATGAGTACAGCAGCAGCACAGCATCAAACATAACTGGTAGTCATACCCTTTAATATGATGTCCAATGTTGGGCTGTTTTGATAACAAATTGAATACATTTATATTTATTAAGTAATATTTGTTCTTATGCTTTAAGTTTTTCTTTTTTTTCAGACTATTGTTGCCATCAACAAGGACCCAGAGGCTCCCATTTTCCAGGTGGCTGACCTTGGCTTGGTCGCTGATCTTTTCAAGGTAAAGGAGATTGATACTGCTGCAGTAATGTCACTAGGATCTAACATTAGGAAACAACGGTCAAAACAGCTTACGCACCTTCTGCCACGACTTACTCTGTGTTTTGATTGCCAAAAGTGACAGTCAGAGGGTATTACAGTTGCTTTCTCACTGATACATTTAGCAGGATGCCTTATTCAACCCCTAAAATGTTGAATTATGAAGTTCTTGAACTGATCAGAGGACAGTCTGCTTGAAGATGAAAACAAATAGCCCCTCAGAAGCTATAAAAAGTGATGGATAGTCAGACATTTCACATGCTTAGTAGCTTTCTTATATGCAGCTGGTTCTTGCGGATAGTGAGCCAGGAGTGTTGGCAACACCAACTGGAGTCCAGTGCTGCTTGTGAAAGGCTAGCATTTTATATTTTCACTTGTGTCCTGTTGGTCATGTTTTATTTATCCCCTCAGCAGTGCATGAGCAGCACAGGTGTTCTGACAAACTCTGTAGAAGTGATTAGTAATCATAGCTAGTGGCAGCAGAGTTGTGACCAACTGGGTGAGATCAGCTTACATGTGATCACTCCTCAGCTGATTAAAATGGATGGGCTCTCTACTTTTCCCCCCAAACAGACAATTGATACTTCAGACAGTGACTGATGATTCAGATCTGAAGGTGCTCCGCTCACAAGCAGAGACATTTGAATAATTGTATACTTATATTGTTTACTTTGAAAGGCTTTTTGAAATGGTCTTGCTTTAAACCACTGACAGGCATTATCAGCATGTTCCTTTATGGGCCAGATGCCTCCGCTGCAAAGTCTTGCTCTGCATTTGTCAACCTTGCAAACACTGAGATAAATGTTTGAAGCCGCTAGATCAATCTCAGATGAAAGTCAGTGTGCTGCTCATTTCTACCGTTAGCATAAAAGTGCATGATGGTTTGTTTAATAAAGTCATAAATCTTGTATCACTGAATGCGCTGGGGATGAAAATGACAGGTGCTGGAGAACATTTATCCCCACATGTGAAGCCTGGCTATATCTCAACTGGTCTCAGCAGTTGTTAATTCAGAACAGAAGTGTATAACAATGCCTAAAAGATGTCGACAGTGTTATCAAGTTTAGTTTACAAGTCATTGGTTTTAAAGTACAGCGGAACAATTACACACATTGTATTGGACTTTTCAGCACTGTAGCGAGCTCCAGCAGTAAAACACTTTACAGAAAGAATCCCAGGTTTTCTCCTGCCATAATGTCAAGGTAAATGTTTGTTAAAATATTATATTTAAGCCTCTGCTCTTTCTTTCTCTTCAGGCTGTCCCTGAGATGACTAAAGCTATGGACAAGTGAGGAGGAACCGGTCAGACTTCCATCATATAGCCACTGCCTTAACAAATATCTGAAGTTGTGAGTGTTTGCATGCAGAAATAACTTTCACCATCTTCTCTCTGACTGGCAACAGACACAAATTGTCAATATAGAAATAAATGCCAGTTTTTATCGATAATATACATGTGTTTTAATATCAACCAATAAGCTTGTACTGACCTTGGGGCGGTGTCTGATGCCATTGGTTGTACAAATGTTGTAATTTGTATTTAATTCTCTGGTACAGCAAAGGACACCTTTGGCAACGCTTGCCTCTCTGACGTACTGTGTAGATGACTGTAAGATGTAGCCTAGAGGATGTGTACTCAATGAGATGCTTTTGGAAAATAATGTATTAAATTGACAACTAATAACTTTTCTCTTTTTGTCTTTATTGGATTCATTTTGCAACGCCCTCTCCCCACGATCAAGATAGAAAAGGCCTGTTGACAGTAAAATAAACAGGGTTGGTTTTAGGCAAATCTTGAAGGTTCATGCTATAATTTTCTTTTGACCTTTTCTTGTGGCTCCACTTCAAGTCTTTCACAATGTTTGGCTGTGATAAACCCATTCTAAAATATGTATACAGCTTCCAAACATTTGAATCATAAAACATTTTCGACCTAAATGATATGAAACCTGTCATGCTGTAGTTTGAAAAATGTCAGTAAACACTGACCCAGTCATGGCGCCTGGATAGTAAAGCTCTGAATCACTTGAATGACCCACCAGTCCAAATCTGCCACACTCCCAGAATTTAGATACAAATGTTGACATTGCTAATATAGAAAGACACAGATTAGAAATAAGCTGAGACTTATCCAATGTACCCTGCATCAGTCCCATGAAAGAGGGCTGTTCTTTGTGAGTTTGGAGACACTAGACTAACTATCAAAACAGCTGATACACTTGCACATAAATCCATGCCTCCTAGCTTACAGGAAGTGTTTCACAGTCCGTGTGTTCAACACCTTCAATTCCTGCAAAGTGTATCTGAGAAACTAAAGCTCCTCACTGGTTTCACTTCCTGCAAATCAAACTACATCAAAAGCCAGATTTCTTTTTTTCTGCATGGACCAGTTGTCGGAAAATGTCGGGCTTGAGCCCTGCTGCTGGTTTCTTTTGGTAAAATATTTCATGAAACTCAAAACGTGTTTCTGTGAGTGTCAATTCCTGATAAGTGGTGCCTGATAACGACTCGCGTCCTCCAGTGTTTCATGTTTTTGTGCTGCTCTGGCAGGCTCGTCCTCCCAGTCCCAACAGTACAAAGAGGATGATTGACAAACTGTTTATATGCCAGTGACTCCCAACAACACCGGAGTTAAGCTGAGCGTTTTCAAATCGAGTCCTGTGAAGCTGCACACGTCAGGCGTAGTTCTATGTCTCTGACAGGCGGTGGACTGGAGTGTCTACCTTCTCCATCATCCTGTACTTCTCCTCCAGAAGATGCTCGTTGCCCTGCAGATGGATGAGGGGCTTGGAGTGCAGCCCCACCCGGCTCTCCTGGTTCCTCTTGTTGTAGATGTTGAGCCTGTGCTCCAGCTCGGGGCTGGTTTTGGTGGAGCCTGTGGGGCTGGGCGGTTTAAGGTTGACGGGGTCCAGGCCTTTCTGGGCGAGGCAGGAGTTCTCGGTCAGAGAGGAGAGCAGCTCCTGCATCACAGCGCTGGGGGTCCCTCGCGGCTGAGGGCCCAGGGCCAGAGGGCTGCTGTAGGGTGGGGGGTAGCAGCGCTGGTCGCTGTAATCTGTGGAGGTGGAGGCCTCCCTCACCGTGGAGCTGCAGTCCGTGGTGGAACCCAGCGTGTGGCTGCTGACGCTGTTCTGCCGGGCGCTGAAGCTGCTGCGGGACACCGTGGTGGTGGAGGCTTCGCTCACAGAGCTGCCGGTGCGCTGCAGGCGGCTGGACGGCACCGCGTCCACACTCACCAGAGAGGAGGGGAGCTGGCTGTGGTTGTTGGGCAGGTGCACATCTATGGCTGCTGTCGTGATGACACGCGCTGGGTCTGGGATCCCCATGTCTGCAGAAACAGCACATAATGCAGAGGGCAGTGAAATACTGTTACATAAGATGGAACAACAACATTAAGCAGGATCTCGTTTCTGCTCACCGCTGCTTTGCTCACTGTAGTACTGGCTGATGTAGTTGTTCATGTCATCTTGACCATGGTGATCTGAAAAGAATAAAAGTAGCCACTTAATCCTTCACAGACATAATGAAAGTGTGAATTTAGAAGTTCATTATAGGTTTATTCACAGTTTGAAATAGTTATAACCCTTCCAACTTGGTTATCTTGAAAAAATGAAAAGCAGCAACATAACTTTACTTTCTCTAATTATTTCATAAATGGTTTATTAGTTTATTACACAATATACTGTTTTTAAAAGGTATTCATTTTATAATTATATAAAGAAGAGAATAATGGGCATTTTTGCTTGTTAAACCAAAAAATACATGTTCAATAATTAAAATAAAAGACATGACCTATTAATAATAATCAACAAATTGTGTTAATGAAATGCATTTGTTGTGGATGAGGTCCACAGATCTTAAATCAGACCAAGTGTTTTAGCCATATATTCATTTATGTATTGGTTTCACATATTCATGTTATGACTGTCACTGTCCCAAGAGGGGGGCACTCATTGTTCAGCCTGTAGTGGGACAGGGACCATCTCCAGATGATCAATACCAGTATATGAGGAGAGGCTCAGATGTAAGGCAGGTCCCACGATAATTTAGCTTTGATAAAGGAAAACCTCAGTGTTCCGAGCCCTGACAGCGATTTGTTGCCTCAAGTCACGTAACTTATGACCTTTCACTTTATGAAAGCTTTATAGGTAATTGCGGTGTGGCAGCGGACATTTTGATTCGTAGACAAATGTTTTTGAAAAGAGAGCACCAATTAATAAAATAAACACTACGCTCAGCATGCAGCTTAAGAGGATTTGTTTAATGGTTAAAGAAGCAGCAGGATATGTTGTGCTTTGAGACATATGTTACTAGACTAGCCTACGTTACAATCCTTTAATATATATTTATATTTATAGTGTTATGTCGGAAAGATCAGTGTTGCTGCTCAGGATGAGGGAGGATTTTGGAGTTTTTTATTTTTCAACATAGACAAAGCATTTAAATCTGCAACCTTCAAACATGGGGTCTTGCATTTAAATTTGGTATTGATGAAATTCATAAACATGTAATAATAACGTCTTGTTAATTCTGTTTATTTCAGCTGTCTGTCACATTTTTCAGCTGTCCCCTGCCACATAACTCTAATTTATGTTCCAAAAGAGACACACAGCGCACAATAAAAAAAAATTGAATTATTGTATTATTTGCTTCTTCTAATTGTCTATAGACAGCGCAAAATATCGATAATGGGAATTATTTAAGCTGTGATAATTGAGCAGTGAATATCTAAAATTGGGACAGCCTCACTCCCAACATGACCCAACTGTTTCAAGCCTCTCTTGCATTGAAGGCCCCCCCCGCCCCCCCAACTAACTCTTGTGCACAGAGGTTTTTGAAAGCCTGTAACAATGAAGTCAGGTGTTCCAGACGGTTACCTGCAGCCCCCCCGGGCTCTCTAGCTTTAGCTGGCCCGTGATGCTCGGAGGCCCCAGGGGCCAGGCCGTCCACCTCCTGGAAACTGCTGCTCTGTTTACCCCACATGTGGTGGATCTGCATGGCCGCTTCACGCTCTGCCACCAGATCCAGGTCCTGCTGCGCCAGGTGAGCCCTCAGCTGCCGGATTTCAAACTGAAGAGACAGAGAGACAAATGTCAGAACCGGAGGAAACTCTTCATAGTCGGTTTACTTAAAACGTACTGTATATTCTACTACCTAATTTCACATGTTTATGTCAAAGCTTGTTTTTTGTTATGAGGTTGCTTTACTTGCACCACAGTTAACCTTCATGTATAGGGTACAACAAGTTTATGCCAAACTCTTATTTCTAACCTCTAACATTTTGCAGTTTAACTTACAGACATACAGACACTATTCTCTTCCTCTGGGCTGACAACTGAGAAATAAAGAGCACTCTTATAAAGTTCAACCTGCAAATGCCTTGCAAACAATATTAGAACCATCATTATTACATTGTGAAGCAGTCAATAAGTTGAGATAATGCACAGTGCTGGCTATCTGATATCCATCAGACTTATGTAAAAGTATTATCTGGTGATAATATGGGATACAATTTTAAGAGCATCTTTTTATGGCTTTTTGAGTACAATTTATTTCCTGCATAGCGATCTGCTGCCCTCTGCTGGAGAAAAGCAGCTATAAATTATAGACGGAAAGTAGTACATATATTTGAGAGAGATAGGAGCACATACTGCCTGTTCCTGGCAGATCTGGGTTAGACGGTCAAGCTGTTCGTCCCTCACCGCCTTTGCCTTCTCATACTGCTGGATCTCCAGCTCCATCTCCACCTTCACTTGCAGCACATAGGCTACAAATAAATAGGACATATAATAGTGAGTTTACTACTGATGAAACGTTTCATCTTGTGTCAGTTGATCATCTTAATTTCAGATAAAAAGTTTATTAGGTATTTCTTCCTCCCAAAGCAGATCTTGTCACATTTTGGCACATTACCAAAACGTAGGTGGATAAAACAACAATACATGCTTTAACATAGTAAAGCATCAATTCAATTCAGATGTTTTGAGGTTGTTTCAGAACCGGTGCTTATTCTATGCTAAGCTTTAGGCATTCATTGTAAGTGTTGCATTGTGTGTGTATCAACCTATGCTATCAACACGCACTGCACTATATTAAAAAACCACAAGGGGGAGCAACACTGATACAAAGACAAATCATTCTTCCTAATAAATACTCTGTGTGCACTTTTAGGATAAAGTCATTTGAAGCTTGAGCTCCAAAACAACAAATGATGTGATACCAGGTGAAACATAAAGCCACAAAACAAACACTGAGACAAGAACCTCCGGATTGAATGTATCCGATACCGCAGAGAGCACACTGCAGTATCTATCTGTGTGACCTGACAGGAAAGGACAGGATGCAGAGAATATCCCCCCCCCCTCTCAGCCTCACCATCAATGATCCTCTTCACCCTCCAGATGCGCAGTGTGATGATCAGACCGATAGCATCCCAGGGGCTGCTGGGGCCGTTGGCCACTGTGGAGGCCACCATGGGGGCCAGAGAGAGGACGATGACAGCTCCATCAAACACCTGAGAACACACACACACACACACACACACACACACACACACACACACACACACACACACACACACACACACACACACACACACACACACACACACACACAGTTATGTCTGTAGCTCCCTCAGTGGTATGACATTGAGGAAATGACACTGCAGTGAAAGGGGCCCAGAGTAACAGGACTAATGGCACCCATGGGAGCTTACCTCTACTTTGTTCTCTATGTAATCCCATATCCCCAGCACCACGATCCTGAACACCGTCTGAAACACACAGATGGAGGCAGAGACAGGTTACACACACGGGGAGACTGGCTGAGGCAGAGCATGCTGGGTAGTAATTCAGCATAATAAACCTGACACTCCCAGTTAATGGCATTTGCAGTTGTGATTAAGATTTCTTTCATCCCTCCACGGTAATTCATCAATGACATCTTATTCATACACATGACAGGCAGTGTGATAGGGGTTCATCCAAACAATTAGAGACATTGCATTTAGCTTATTCTGCCGACGCAGCAGGGGCTGCAGAGGGTGAACAACTCTCCCTTTGTCGCTGTGCCTCTTCTGCCTCTCTGAGCCATCGTCCTTATTTCAGGTTTTCAGGTGTGCAGTGGAGCAGAAACCAGCCGACCTGCTGTTTGTACTCTTTCTATGCATCATTGTCGGGGGGTTGCTGTTTTATTGATAAGTAAAACTCCAGCTACACACAAGTTAGCAGTGGGGTGGTCAAGTGCAGGAAACTAAGATAAATGTGGCTCGCTGTTAAGAAAATGGAAATCAATAGAGCACACCTGAGGCCTTACAATTATTTAAAACTAGGATCACCGAAAAGTTCCATCTGCATTTTAAAGTGTTTGTGTGATCAATGGAATAACCTGAGGGGGAGCAACTGTGCCGGCTTTAACAACACCAGATAAACAAGTTTTATTTCACAATAATGAAGTAGATCTTTGTTGTGTGATTTCGCAGTACACCTCTAATGTATCCATTCCCGAGGTCACCTCTACCAATCAGAATTTGATCAAGCTGTGACAGAGGACACGGGGCGTTTCATGCTGTTGTTAGTATTATAATGAGGATCTATCGGCGTACTTCACTGGCCCCCCATACTGTACAATCTAGCATTAATGGACAGGTCGCTGCATCAGCTGTAAGTGGGACTGTTTTGTGTTGAGCAGAGGAAAGATGGAGACTCACCTCGGTGAAGAACACGGAGAGAATGGCCAGACTGATCCAGTGGATGATGCTGGCAAACTGGAATGCATTATTAACTGTAGGGAGAAAAAACAGAAGAACATAATGTTTAAGAAATGCGTGTGCGAGCGGTTACCTGCTGCGAAACGTTAAGAGGGTGTTGCAAAGTGGTAAAAATGAGCACATTCCAGCACACAGATACATAAAAGCGCAGGCAAAGGCATTAAGCAGCATCATAAATATGAATTCAACATATACATGCATGTGTCTGCATCTTCCCGTTTATTCATCAGGCTAATTGTGGACAGCCTGTAACAGCGCTCGGCTGTCAGCTGAGGCCTTTCTCTTCACGTGCGACTGCCCCTCCCATCTGTCTTTGTTTGGCGTGTTCAGTGATCTGTCTATCTGTCCGTTTATCTTCCTCAAGTCCTCCCCACATTCATCCGCCAGCCAACTCTGTATAGTCTGATTTCTTTGTCCACTAATCTCCCGTCACGCATTTGTCTTACTTTCCTTTGTCTGCCCTGTCTAGTCAGTCAGTCAGTCCTGTGGGAACAGTAAGGACTTGTTTGGATACTGCTGGAGAGACATTTCCACCACGTGTGTTCTTCACTCAGCCCCCTCTCATCAAACAGGTATGACCCCTGACCTTACCATTATGATAAATGAGGACGTCTCCACCATGCCAAATGATGTATACGAAGGTGAACCTGGGGTGACATGGGTCACAGTGGTATTTCGACCACTTGACATTTTGTGTTAACTGTGGAATACTAATTGGAGGATTATATTCCCCAGACCATGATTGATCAGAGCCCCAGGACCCAGGATAAATCACTGACTCGTTATACAGAACACATATCAGCACACACAATCATATATGTGTATTGTTTACATCCAAACAGTCCTGAACAACCAAACATCATTATAGTATAGTGTCTAGTATAACGTTTTGTGAATATGGTGATTTAAAAAGAAAATGCCCTTCTTTAAAAGTAATATCTTAGTACAATTATGTCATACATTCTGGCAAATGTTATAGCCAAATTCAAATCACTAGTCTAATGATCAATACAGTCAATTTGCTTTAATTTAGGCAGACCAGAGCGCCCAAAAGGTACATGTATAGTACAGTAAGGAGGAGTTTAAAAGAAAAGAACATCATGTATATTGGCTCACAAACACACAAACACTGATATATGTGCAAAAAGCTAATTTACATTGTTGACTTATACATTGGTCTGGCTAATTTATTGGTCTTGCTTTAGTGTTGATGTTCTGTGTTGCCATCATGTAAGGATATTTAATCTAACATTGTTATGTTTTGATTGGCTATAACAAAATAACTCTTGCCAGAAAAAGCAGGTGACTTGCTTCATGCAGTGCTTCTTCTTTTCAGTATATTAGTAAAAGATGTTACCTGTGTTATATAAGGTGCATGTTAATGCCAATCCTTAAGAAATACCTTTACCTTCACATATCTATTTCAACAAGATATGTTTTTCCTACTGAGACAATCTTTGTATTTGCTTTATTTGCTTTTAGCTTAATGAGCACCTCAATTTATAGATATCCTTCCATACAAACTGCAGTTCATCCTCATGACATGCAGAATAAATGTTCTACCTGCAGCTTAGTTTCTTTGCTAATTATTTTCTCCTTTGTCATATATCTCGAGCCCATGTATCGACCCATTGCCTTTGCATAGCAATTAGCAAACAATTGTGCTGAGTCGTCCACTTTTCTCCCTCTTGAAGAATGCTATTGTGGCCCAGGACCATAAACAGTGTAACGAATGAAATCCCTGGTATATCTACATCCCCATTTTTGTGAATAACCTCAGGTGACATCACTCATTGGCTTGTTTCACTCACACTGCAGCAGCTTGGTGTCAATGAGCAGCTCCAGGGTCAGCAGCACCACCACCAGGATAACGCAGGCCACCAGGAAACAGTTGAAGCCCGCCGACAGCAGACAGACCTGCCACAGCGAGGCCCTCCGCCCGCAGCAGGGCTTCAGCCAGTTGGACCTGACAGAGGGGGGGGAGAAGGCCGTTAGAATAGCTATGGGTGCAGAGATAAATGGGACTTGTTGCTGTGTTACATTGAAACTCATTGCGGATGTGCAGATCTGACAGGCAGCAAGCTAGGTCAAATCAACGAAACACTAGAAACATTGAGATACACAAATGGGGAGATGTATTAAATCTAGACTTTGTTCTGTCACAGTTTTTCTAAAGATTTATCAGCAGAGGGCACTATTCTGCCTACACATTCAGACCATGGATGTTCATTCAAATGTATTCACACTCTAATGTGAAGCATACATACATGTTCTGCTGGCACTGAGATAATTTAAAAGTAATTCTGTTCACAAATTCATAGTGTCATTTCTCTTCTCGTCTCTGGATAAAGCGATTCAATGTTGCCTTTCTGCAACCTCCTTAATACCTTCTTTAGTTTACTATCAGTGAACTCTTCTTACTATAACAGCCATCAGTTTGTTTATACCTATTTTTGGAAACGGATTACATGACGTCTGTTTGAATCCAAATTCAGGCATTAAATAATCTATTTGTAGCACTCCTTCCTGACTGAAATATCAGAGTATCTAGGTGCTGATACCTAACTTGGTGTGTTTTATGGTCTCTATTTCTATCTACGTTGAGACTTATGACACGCATTAAACCTTACAGTATGTTCGAGAGAGATTAGAGTCTCTCTATTAATTCCTCTCCCTGCTGCTTCCCTGTGTGACAGGACAGGTCTCTCTCTGGGTGAAAACTAGCTGACTGGCTGAATGCCCATCTGTGTGATTGTTTTTCTAACAACCTGGTATGGTAGTTCTACTTTTGTTAAAGCTCTGGATGACTGACTAGCTAGCTGGCTATCTGGATGTTGTGGCTCTCCTGGCATGACAATGGAGCTTCATGCACACCATCTGGGTGCAGTCACACCTGGCTGACTGGTTGTTGAGAGAGCATCACAGTGGAGGCAAGTAAAATGGGTTTGTTATAATAAAACACATATATTTCCTGATCCGAGACACTACCATTCCTACAACTGATTCAGCAGTCTCTGAGTACAACATACTTCCCGTTTTTATATTGTCCATTAGTTTGAAGTTTCCCAGATGTCATGTGTGCCCTTTTTTCCTTTTTCCAGGTACATTGTTCCCTGAAAATGTGACTGCCAAGGCCTCAAATCCATCCCTTCCATACAGTTTAAGTTCCATCTCCGACTGACTCCGGGGGATTTAAAGTCAATAAATAATGTCAATCTCCACTAGCACACCGGGCTTTCCCTTCCTCTCACAGCTTTACTTTACACCCACACGCTACTCAGGTGTACTCTAAGAAATTCAGACAAAGTAAAAGAAAGGTGTGTGTGTGTGGGCCAGGTGTGTCATCTCTTCGAGGCATTACTGAGAAAGGGAGTAGATTTCTTTGAAAAAAGCAGCTATTTGTTGTCACCTGTCCCCCATAGGAGGAAAGCTACGGGCAATATCTGTCAGAGGACAAAAGAGGATGCAATTTATTCTACTCTCCTCAGGAAGAAGGACTGAGAGAGGAAACGTGGTGCAGGCAGTTTAAAGGCATTGGGCATCATCCAAAAGTGAACTGGAGAGAGAGCCAGGGAGGAAGGAGGGGAAGTTGGACAAGGAAGAATGGAAAAGAAAGAACAGAAGAAGAAACAGATTGAGTTAAAAGATTTTGGTTTACTTTAACTTGTGTCTAATTTTGACGAACAATTTCCCGAACTACAACCAAAGAATGTATGTCCAAAACAGTAATATGTTGACTTTACTAAGAGACAATGACAATTATTTATATTGGAGAAGCTCAATATATGGTTTGTTTTGTACTCTATGATTAATTGAATGGTCAAATTAATACTCACAAAAACTCTTTGGTGCAACTTTCAAAAACTGTACTTGTACAATGAGGGGTTGTCATTGACATTTCAGGTATGCTTACTTCCACTTTTAACTCCTGTTACGTGCCAGGCAGGCTGTACTTGTGTGGTTCTCCTTCTCCCTGTCTTCCCCACAGCTAATCAGCAGCTTATCAGTACCTGCCTGTGCACCTGAGTCTGATGGCTGATTGGATCCTCTCACCCTCAGCTGGCCTATCAGCAGCCAGGGCCGACCATAAAGGAGGCACCCAGGAAGTCTTCTCCCTCTCTCTCACTCTGGGCCTGTTGCTGATGGAGGAGCCTGCAGTGTTTAGCAACTCAGTCTCTTTGTTTTGTCTGACCTTTGTGAATGTGTGTGTGTTTAGAAGTGGAGGAGTTAGGTAAGTTCGGGGTACCCTGTACATTTCTCATCACGTAGATAACTAATGTTAAGACACACTAGGTTAGCGGATTGTTGCCACCCCTGTATTCTGTTTTGTCCAGTTCTGAGTAGTTTAGTTAGTGAGGGTTTTTGTTTGAGTTTTGGTTTCAAATGATAGATGTAGAGAGAGGCCTGGTTTTGTTATGCTTATTTATTTTGTTTGGCACAGTCTCCTTTGTCTCCTCCTCCTCCTCCTCCTCACACAGAGTATTTCTGTTCAGTTCTAGTTTACAAGGAATAAACCTTTTGTCAACCTTTACACTGACTCCCTCATTTTTATTGGTTGTTGTGTGTTATTGTCTCCAGGTCCCCTAGACCTTACTGGGGACGTAACACAAATGGGGGGCTTGTCAGGGATATCTATTTTCCTGAGCTAAAAACAACTAATAATTGAGCAGTCATTGTAGGTGTTGTACATTGGCTAAAAAAATGGGTTTTGACATACATAATTGTATTGAAAGTCCAAGTGTTGATAAATTGTATTCCTGTCGCAAAGATGACATGTTATGTATTGCAGCTCACTTTAACATTTCAGTAGACAAGTATAGAGTAAAAAAAGAGCTAAGAGATTAAATTCTGCAAAAACTAGAGGAGTTAAAGATTCTTGAAATCCCAAGCATGTCAAATCAGCCTAGGGCTGATGTGTCTATTGATGGTGAACGTGTTGTAGGTGCTTCCTATATAGAACAGAAGGGTCGGGCTGTATTAGCTACACCTAGAGTTGACAAGGTTAGTCCTGAGGCTCCTCCTGCAACGCTTCCTAGGTTTGAGGCTTTCTCTCCGGGTAGCTTTGGTGCAAGTAGTGATGCCAAACTGAAGGTTCGTCTTGCCCGTCTTTAGCTGGAGATCCAGGAGAAGGAAATGGTGCGTAGAGCGGACTATGAACAGACTGCAGATTCGCAAGTTAGAGATAGAAGCCGAGAAAGAAATCATGTGAAAGCGGCTTGAAGATGATGCCCTGAGAATCTCTTCAGAGCAGACATTTGAGAGGTCAATACCTTCGCATACCTCATACAAAAAGTTTTGATGTTAGTAAAAATATTGCTTTGGTGCCAACTTTTAGAGAGTTGGAGATTGACTCATGTTTTTGTGCTTTTGAGAGAATTGCTACCGCACTAGTCTGGCCTAAAGACATGGCCAATTCTACTTCAGTGCAAATTAGTAGGTAAAGCTCAGGAAGTGGTATCTTCAATTTCTTGGAAGAAAGCTTGCAGTACGAAGTGCTTAAAGAGTCGATCTTGCGTGCTTATGAGCTTGTGCCGGAGGCCTACAGACAAAAGTTCAGACACCATAAAAAGTCTGCTACGCAGACATTTGTTGAGTTTGCGAGAGAGAAGGGAACTGTCTTTGATAAATGGTGTGCGGCTAATGAAGTGAAGTATCATTTTGAGTGTCTTCATCAGTTACTTCTCTTGGAAGATTTTAATAATTCTTTGCCTGAAAGGATGGTGATATTCTTAAATGAACAGAAGGTCACTTCACTGGCAAAGGCAGCTGTCTTAGCGGATGAATTTATGCTCACTCACAAGACTGTTTACTTCTCCCTTGTGCCCAGATAAAGCTTCAGTATCACAAACTGGAAGACCTGATCTTGGGCCAACAACTTTTGAAAGGTCTAGAGGACCACCATCACCTCCACGGGGGCCCCGTGAGTGTCACTACTACCATAAAACAGGACACCTTATTTCAGGGTGTCATCTCTTAAAGCGTAAACAACCATTTTCGCAACGCTTTCAAACGCCAAAAGGCATGGGACTCATTAAAGGAGTGTCCCTATCCGACATAGAAATGTCCCAGGAAGATGAAGTACCTGATCCCTGTTTCAAACCCTTTATTTCTTTAACAGGGGACCCTAAAGACCAGCTGCCAGTACAGGTACTTAGGGACACAGGAGGTTCTCAGTCTATTATTAGAGAAGGCATCTTACCTTTAACCTCAAGATCATCATGTGGATCAAGTGCTGTTGTTCAAGGCATGACACTAGTTGCGGCTCCTTTGTACAATGTTTATATTCAATCATCTCTTGTCAAAGGATTCTTTAAAGTAGCTTTCCTCCCTGCCTTGCCCAGCAGTGTGTTGATCTCTTCGTCGTTTCTTACTGCCAACAAGATGTGTCATGAAGTAATGATGCCTGTGAGGAGTCAGACTCCATTGCAATTGATCAGGTTGTCGTGCCAACAGCCTATCATTCTCAGGTGATGTCCTTGGCTCATGATTATCCGTGGTCAGGTCACATGGGGGTAACAAAAACGTATGAAAGAGTTTTAAAACAGTTCTTTTGGCCAGGACTCAAGTCTGATGTAGTTCTTTATTGTCGAACATGTCATGTGAGCCAAGTTGCTGTTAAACCGAATCAGGTGATTCACCCTGCTCCTCTCATTCCCATTCCAGTAATGGGAGAGCCATTTGAAAGGGTGATTGTGGATTGTGTGGGACCCATGCCTAAAACTGGAAACCAGTTTCTCTTAACTGTCATGTGTGCCTCCACTAGGTTCCCAGAAGCCATCCCACTGCGGAAAATCACTGCCCCGGTCATCACCAAGGCACTTCTGAAGTTTTTCCTCCATGCTTGGTCTACCGAAGATAGTTCAAACAGACCAAGGTACCAACTTCATGTCTAAAGTGTTTGCCCGGGTACTTGACACCTTGAAACCTCTCTAATGCCCCCTGAAAGTCAGGGGGCATTAGAGAGGTTTCACCAGACTATGAAATGCATGTTAAGAAAACATTGCCACGAGTCTCATAAAGATTGGGATGAC
>NW_011343916.1:46178-105566 GCF_000735185.1 Notothenia coriiceps
ATTCACTATAACAATAATAATACAAATATATTACAATGTATATCATTTATGTCCTAAACTAAATCCTAACCAGTAAAACATTGTCTTCAATATATTTGGGGATGGATCAATTCAAGATGTTTTTATAAAGACAATTAAAAAAAACAACTAAGAAACTCACAAAATAAACAGTAATAAAAAAATAGGATACTGCGTTGATCCATAAAAAAACACGAATAAGAGGCCATAAATAAATATTATTATTATAAAAAAACGTGATATAAGACAATAACAATCTAAACTAACACGTTATGTTACAGTAAGTCGATAAAAAATTATGCTGTGAGCAACAAACAGCGAAATTGCTCTTAGAGTAATAGAGATGTGTCGGCAGGGCTGCTGGACAAAAAGATAACAAAAACAAACAATAACAACAAAAATTCTCCCAGCCAGTCCAAAGAGTCAACATGAAAAAAGAGCAGGGGTCCTGGAGGAGATTTGCATGGCACCCTCTCCCCGGACCAACAGCGGTCCAGGTCTGCAGACGTCACTGGTCGATGATCTTTGTTTTCTCCCCACCTCTCGGTGGAGGAATACAAGTTTCTCATCCAGCCAGGGACGGGACGGTCTCCTCTGCCGCTCTTCTCCTCCATCTGTCGGCTTGCACAGGGCTATTTCTCCTGTATGGTGGATATCCTGCTCAATACTTCTTTCTTGGATGATATGGGGGATCATTCAAAAAGTAAGTTACTCGTCTTTCCCTCCTTTTACTGCCATTCTGGGGTTCTGTTGTCAGCTTTTAGTATGCTTTTTAAGACACATCCGGCGTGTGTCTTGACTTTGAAGATTAATTGCACGATTAATTTCGACATTTGCAGGATAATACCTGAACCTTAGGCGTGTTCAACTGACTGTCTTAACGAAAAATCCCTCTAATTTTCATATAACAATCATTACAGAAACTTGTAGTATCTGTTCGTGCGTTTTAAGTGACACATGCCGTATGTTACTGGAGATATTTTTAGCTCCTGTGACTCTTTCTATAATAATTTTGTAATATTCCTGGAAATACCCACATATTTGTAGTGACACACGCAGCATTTTTCCTCCCTAATGTGAAGGGGGAAAGGGGGTTTAACAGGGATGTCATGGGGATTAAAAGAGTGCGCACAGTGTTGCATTAACGCCTTCCCCTCCGCAGAGAAGTCGGGAATCGCAATGTGTGTGGGCTGTGGAAGTCAGATACACGACCAGTACATCCTGAGAGTCTCCCCGGACCTGGAGTGGCATGCAGCCTGCCTCAAGTGTGCAGAGTGCAGCCAGTACCTGGACGAGACCTGCACTTGCTTCGTCCGGGATGGAAAGACTTACTGTAAAAGAGATTATGCAAGGTAATGCAGCATTTACATGATGTTCAGAAAGAGAAAAGAAAAGAGAAAGTTGGGGATTAAAGGGAGCAATTTAGAGGAAATTCAATATTATTATCATGCTTGATTAAACTATGGCTGCTAAACTCCTGATCTTGCACATTGTATTGTTTTAATATTTATGTTGCATTGTTGGAGGAATCTGTGACTTAATGTTTTTATTGCACAACTTCACTGTAGCTATGTCATTCAACCTTTTTTAACCATAATACTGCAAATATGGTGTTCTAATGAAATTGTGTATGTTGGACCTGAATTAGATTTGTGTTGCAGGCATTCAGATTATTATTATTTATTTCTCTCAAGTTCACAGCTGTTTAAGCTTTTGTTAATGGGTAGGCTAGAGATCGAAATCAGATTCCTTTAATTCAACAACTTTTAGGGCTATGAGACCAACACAGTCTCCTTGGTCCTTTTCAGGTTATTTGGCATCAAATGTGCAAAGTGTAACATGGGCTTCTGCAGCAGCGACCTGGTGATGAGAGCTCGGGATAACGTGTATCACATGGAGTGTTTTCGGTGCTCGGTGTGCAGCCGTCACCTCCTGCCCGGGGACGAGTTCTCTCTGCGGGACGATGAGCTGCTGTGCCGGGCGGATCACGGCTTGCTGGTGGAGCGGGCCTCTGCAGGCAGCCCGCTGAGCCCGGGGAGCGTCCACAGCAGACCGCTGCACATCTCCGGTAGGAAACACGCCGTTTATTATTAATCAAAAATAGTGCACGAAAATCACCTGGAAAGGCCTACACTTGTGCATTATTAGTAATATTATTATTATTGGCAATACTATTATTATTTTTATTATTCTACTGCTTAACTTGGTTGAAAACGTTTTTTTTAGGCAACATTTGAAGAAAAGAATATTTGTTTTGGGCATTAATGTTTCATATCACGTGTTATAATTTTGGTTCTGACATAAATGATGAAAATGATTTATATATTTATTATATTTTCTATATAGATCCTCTGTATTGTTGCATATGGAAGGCCTATACCGTTTGTGTACAACGTTTTATGGGTGTAGTGACCTTATAATAGCTTGACATTTCAAAGCTAATATTTATATTGCAGATGTTTTGTTTCTTTAATTTCGTGTTTCTATATCTTTGTTGTATTTTTTTTTAAAAACTATTTTAAGTATCTAATACAAAATAATATTTTTCTTCAGAACCAGTGTCAGTCCGGCATCCTCCTCATCACCGGAACCACGGCCACAACAAGACTGAGAAGACCACCCGGATCCGAACGGTGCTGAACGAGAAGCAGCTCCACACCCTGCGGACTTGCTACAACGCCAACCCGCGACCGGACGCTCTGATGAAGGAGCAGCTGGTGGAGATGACCAGCCTGAGCCCCAGGGTGATCCGGGTCTGGTTCCAGAACAAGCGCTGCAAAGACAAGAAGAGGACCATCCTGATGAAGCATCTGCAATCACAGCACCACAGCGAGAAAACCGTGAGTAATGTTATACTTTTTTTTTTAAATTGAATTATTATGCTATTCCACAACCCAATGTATTTGGCAACTCCTGCTTAAACGTGTGATTAATTGGTAAAAATATGGGAAACTCAAAAAAAGTATTGTGAATGATCAGGCAACCGAATAATGTGCAATCTTATTGTCACACCTCTGCTGGATAAATTAAAGGAGGGAATCATTTTAAAAGGCTATGTTGTTGTAGATAACAATTTGATTTAATTTAATATTTAAAAATCCTATAACACAACTTAGACTGTTAATTGTGAGAGAAAAAAGGATATGATTCTAAGAATACAATGTAAAACAAACACTGTTGTTTTGACGTCATTTGATAAACGATTGTAGCTTGTATTTTTCATAAATCAGAAAATAATGGTAAATTGTGAATGATTTTTAAATAGAAAATAAATGTACATACATACATTGGAAGAGTATAGACAACATCCATTGTATCATATTAACTACTGCAGAATTAGATATATGCCAATTTAAACGCAAATTAAAACATTTCAAAAATGTAAAATACAAATGGCCAATTTTAGAATGGATTTCTACATAATTTTGTGTAATAAAGAAGTTACATCCTATCTGCATTTTTTGTTTGTTTTTGCTCATAATTCGTAAATGACAAAAAATTATGCTATTTTTAATTTATTTCTAGTGGCTGCAGAGCAGGACATATTTAAACCGAAGTGACTTTACACCAGACTGCATCATTGGCTAATATTTGTGGCGAACTAAGTGTTTTTCGTTCTTCTTGCAGAACCTGCAGGGCATGACAGGCACCCCCCTGGTGGCAGGCAGTCCGATCCGGCACGACAACAGCGTGCAGGGGAATCCTGTGGAGGTGCAGACCTACCAGCCCCCCTGGAAGACCCTCAGCGACTTCGCCCTACAGAGCGACCTGGACCAGCCCGCCTTCCAACAGCTGGTATGGGATTACATTTAACACATTATGATGAAATAAAATAATAGGCTGTTTAAAATCATACAAAGGGACTGCTAAATTCACATTCAGAAAAATAAAGAGAAGAGTTTTAAAACTTAATAAAAAAATAATACTGTTTGACTTGTTTCTTTAATTAAGACGTTTTGAAACGCTGATGATGTCCTTCATTTCGTTTAAAAACAATGCTTGGATAGTTTAGTAATATTGACGCCTTTGATTTCAAGTGCAAACCATAAAAAAAGCTGTAGCCTATCAAATTTGTAGGACTCCTGTGAGGTCACTTGATATGATGATACGGTAAAGTCTATATTTGTTTTGATAGATCGGTCTGATATTTTGTGGGGGAAAAAAACAAAACATATAAATGTAAAGAAAATATAGGCAAGGCTACAACTTCAATACGAGTCCTGGTCATGAGCAAATTCACATGAGTGTGGCAAGTGAGAATAAAACAATCTGTTAAAAAAAAGTAAGTAACATTTTTATTGTTGTTGATCTGACTAGACCTGAATTGCTTCCTCTGGCAGGTCTCATTTTCTGAGTCGGGCTCTCTGGGCAATTCCTCGGGCAGTGATGTGACCTCTCTCTCGTCTCAGTTACCGGACACACCGAACAGCATGGTGCCGAGTCCCGTGGACACGTGAAGAGGCCTCGAGGTCAGCTGGAGCCGCCGAGCGCGCACCCGCGTCCTCTGCATGGGGACGCGCAGAGAATGTGACATTCAATCAAAGAAAAACGAATTAAAGGACCAGGACGGATTATGCTGCAGGATAAATTCATGTGACGCCCGGAGGATTGGAGGACTATTCCCTTTACATTTAGCCGTTTAAGCTCATTGTGTTGCTCAAGGACACTTCGGCAGGACACACGGCTGTTGATGGACTTAATGGGCTTCTAGTTATGGGACATTTTACCATAATGCCAATACCTGAACTGGCCATAACGTGGTGAATATTTTACGGGATTCAAACACGTGAGCCTGTGTTGGACGTCCTAAGGTTACATTGTGTTTATCAGGAATACAAACTGTGTAGATGTGCATGATTTGTAAGTTTCAATATCGTCTCTTGTAAATTAATGAAACAGAAAATAAGTTATTATTATTATTTATTATGAAGACAGACATAGCCCAAGCTTATCAATAAAACCATAGTTTCAAATGATGATTGCATGCAAATTCAATTTGTTTCGTAAAACTGAAGATTTCTCTTAAATAGGCTAAATGAATCATTTTAAAGGTCAATGGAAACGGCTGCTTATAATGCTTGACACTGTTTGAGTTGGAGGTTAGAGTTGAAATAGCTTCCCAGCTTCTGTACTACAATTCAACATTTTACAAGGGCTAAAACGTATACAAATAAATACTTAAACTCAAGCTATATTTCAGCGTCACAAATGTTCAGTTTCCACATTTTTGGGTGCTCATCTGTCAGCTTCAGGTCACAAACCCTGAGGTGGCAGTAAAGAAGCTCAGCTTATATTTAGGCCTGCTCAGTTTCTGAGCCAAGTGGATCAGTGACTGATGGCTGACAAGATATTATTAAGCTTTTGGCCCCTCTGTCATAGGTCACTGAATTAGACGCGACAGACTGAGGTATGAATACGCATCATCACAACCTCTTTCTTACAAAAATAAAATAGAAGATCATGGCGTTAAAACAAACATTTAAATCAATATGCATAATGCGGTTTTCCTCTAATGGTGATACAACGATCAAATGTTTCTTATTTAGACAAATGTCACAGTATCATACCGACCTGGGGCTTATGGTTACACGTCTAGACAGAGGAGAGGCAGCGGGGCCGCTTATCTGCTGCTGGCATCACCTGCAGGATACACTGAATGGACCCAAAACAAAGCGCGTAGCCGCGAGAGGGGACTCCCAGCCCGCGGACGCATCCTGGCGTGTCTTCAGTTTATTTTCATTCCAGTAGGAATCCTGACCGGCAAATAGCCGCTGGACAAAAGAGCATGCAGGTCAAGCCGGGACTGACACACTACACCTCAATTTGTTTGGGAGGATCGGCTTTATCAGTTGAAGGAAGTAGAGTCTCATTGAAAGTCAAAATCCTGTTAAGGCTTTAAGACATGCTAATAATTGTATCTTCTAAAACAGCTACATTTAAGAAGATAATGTGAATTTGAAACGTACCTAACAGGGCTATCTAACTGCCCCCAACAATTACATTATATATGCTCACTATACATTTCAAAATAAAACAGCACATTTAAACATGTAAGGAATATTCATTTCAACACCTTCCACATATTTAACATCAACACTGACTTCAAATTTGAACTGCAAGCTGGAATGAATGCTTCAGCAGTTACACACTGCAATGCAAGGCAAGTTTAAAAAAAAAATAAGAGTTATTTTCTATCTTATTTCTTAAGCCTTATTTTGCTAATCTCTATATTTTAAATACACCAATCAATTTACTTTCAATAAATCAGTGCAAGGCAAGTAGGAAGACCGCCTCCTTTTACATTTCACACCATTTTGATGAAGTCGCATTCTCTGACATTAAACAAAGCATTGTTTGTATGCAAGTATCTATCAAATCATAGATCCAATAAGGACATCTTCTTTAATTTAATTGAGGGTTATAAAAGACATAAATACAAGACCAACCACCGAGTCTTAATAGTTTTTGACTCAATAGTATCAAATAAACGTTGTACAGTTCACACAGTAAAATCAAAGAACAATACATAGCCATAATATTTTTTATTTTGCATGTTTAAGGTGAATAAGTCAATAAATTATATTAATTTGCATGTGCCTCCTAACAGAGAAATATAACAAGTATAACTCAAATATAACTCTTAACACAAGTTTGTAATAAAGGCAGGCCAGGTACAGTAACTTTGAACCGGCATTAATGTACGAAGACAACAAAATAACATTCTGGCCATTCACATTCAAACATGAGACAAATACAATAATGAACACAAACAGTATTAATGAGAACACTTGGAATATTATAAATTACAGTATGAGTAAATATTTCAGGTTTAACTGCTTGGAAAACACATCCATTTCTATCTACAACAGAAACAAAGAGAAAACAGATGAGTCGTTTAGACATTAAATGAAAAAGATGTGCATGTGTTCTAACTGCAAAGAACAACAATACATTTTGTGCAAATTTCTCATAAACTCCAATCTGATTTCAAATAAATCAAAACACAGCCACACACTGAGGATAAGGCTTCACAATCTTAATGTTTGACACAGTTTGAAGAACATATGAGAACATATAACTAGTGTGCAGACTTTAGGTGAGGAACAAAAAAACCTAACCAATTTCACATCTCACGTTTCTTTAGAAGTGTTTATACTACGCTTATCCATCTTGAGGACAGTGTGCATCTCCATCACTCTTCCTGTTTCTTGAAAAAAAATTGCAGTGCCGAGTCCCACTGATCTCTTGGAAAGCGGTTGGACAACTCACAGTAATCCAGCTGCTGGGAAACTTTGCACACACAGAGAAGAACAGCTTCATTATACTGGGCAGACATCCTATTAAAACTAGCAAGAATCAGGATTTCATTCAAATAAAAGACATTAATCACAAAGAAATGTACAAAGAAATACGTTTATCTTAATATTAGAATATGGGAAACCTACATGCATTATATCATCAAATATATCAAATGAATACAATATCACATTTTTGGTTATGCATTTGATATTTATCAAAATAACTTACCTGTGTGCTTTATTTTGTTGTCTGAATCCTTCTCATTGGTAGCACAATCCTAGGGGAGAATATAAGAAGTATTAGTTCCACCTATAACGGTATAATGCAGGGTTTACTTTTACTTTTCCTTGTAAATTTACTATTCAAAATGAATATCTTTGGTATAATGAGTGATAAAGACATTTAGGATCAAACTGGAGGAATGTTCTTTGGGTTAACTCAACACTAAGGGCAGCGGGGTAAGACCCCATGCATTAATGCTTTGTTTGAAAGAAATGACAATAGCTTGTCCCCCTTTGAATGGAAGTTAATCGGTGTCTAAACAGTGGTGGTTGCAGAGTGGTGAGGGGCGTGTTGTCAGAGGAAGATGAAGGAGACAAGCTGTTTACTGGGAGTTGAACCGGTGGCAGGTAAATCCACTGTCAAGGAAGACATTTATCTTTGTAAAATCCTGCCTGTTACACATGCACCGTGTTCCAGAGAAGCAACTGTTATCGAGCCCATGCAAATAATTAATTGTGTTTGGACATTTTATTTCAAAAGATAAAGCGACATATGTTGCTTTTGATATTTAGTACATCTTTTATTTGTTTTGGCCATGGTATTACAATCATGAAATCTGTGTGCATCTGTGGGAAAAAGAATGACTTATTTATGTGCAAACATATACCACATATGGGACCATGTTTACCTGAATGAATGTGGCCAGCAGCACACAGCTCATCTCCTGCTGCAGGATCACCTTGTTGTGGGAGTTGTTGTAGCAGGCGGAGATGAGGGAGGGGAAGAGCACTCGGATGAGGCGTGGGTGGCTGAAGTACTGGAAGGGCAGCTGACACAGTTTCTGCAGAACGCTGGGCTGGCGTCCAGACTGCACTATCACCTGGAACACACAGGGAGAGGGCCAGTCACTCACTAAGCCCGTCAGGGGCACTGCTGGTTGTAAATCCCCGCCCTACGTCCCTCCCACATGTAAATCTGCCACTAAAACAACACACAAACAGCCATTAGGAGGAGACCTGGGGGGCACAGCCTCCCACCACGCAATTATGGGCCATAAAACACAATGATGGGACGTTTTTGTTCTTCCTTTGTACCAACGGCAGTAGCAGAGCTGCTATAACATAACAAGGAAATGTGAACTGATGTCATTATCAGCGGTTAAAACTTCACTTTTGTGTGAAGCTCTCTGAGCAACAGTGAAGTTCAGAATCAGTGAAGAAGCTTGTCACTGGAGTGAAGCTCAGGTTGAGAGGGCATTCGTAGTGCAACAGGGGGAATAAAGGGTGGTGGTGGTGGGGGGGGAAGGTTGATGGTGACAAACCTCCATCAACAGTGTGGCCACCCCCACTTTAAGAAATGAGCAATAACATTAATGGTATTTTCACCTTGCCGACATCCTGCTCTGCATCACAGCCCGTCAATCACACACCATCACATCCGACCGGGCCACCAGTATTCAAACCAAATCACTCCCAGACACATTTGATTAGAAAGGAGACCACTGCAAAGGGAGGGGTCCCGGCCTAATGCTCTGGTCATCTCCCCTGAGCCTGGGAAGACCATGAGCACCCCTCTGAGAGCCGGGGGTCAGCGTGCTAAATCCTGCCTGCAATACTTCACAGTTACAGACCACGGGACTAGAGCCTCAATCCCAATGGAAACCAGAAGGCCAAGGTAAGGTCCCCAAGTCATGGTGACATAAATTCACCAGATTTACAAGATTTTAAAAATACACTCTGTCCTTTGATAATGCACTCCAAGTTTGAGCAGCAGGATAAACAAAGCGATAATTCATTGCTTTTATCAGTTCAAGGTGAAGCTTCTCAGAGCAGCCCTCTACAGCAGCGTTCAAAGGAACACAGAACAGTGCCATTTCCCATCATCCTGTGTTTAAAGGGCCCATATGGACAGGTCAAACAGTCGGAACCTTAATGCAATACAACTACTTGAAAACGTTAAGAGCACCGAATTTGTCAACTTGAAATCAAAGTGTTAATTTTTTAAGCTGAGAGAACATGTATTTCTGGTGTGATGTGTTTCGGCGAGAGACATTTTGAATTAAAGGACGGTCTGGAATACGTTACAAAGATGTCGACCGCTCTTTGAATCTGTGTGCGTAAGAGTGGAAGAAAAAAATCCCCACAGTTTCACTGACTCAATAAGTGTGTTTCACAAAGGAATGTGGGGCTAGTTGGAAAAAGTCATCCACTGACGGAAGGAGAAAAAAAAGACAAGCTCTGGTTGTTTTCAAAAAGTAGAGCTGCTTATTTTCAGTTTGTGTAGTTTTTGTATTTTCATGCTACTCTCTACTAAATCCTACATCATCATATCTATCTTGTCTGTTGCAACACAGCCTAAAGACAAACTGGCATTGTGGGGGGATCGTAAATTCATGCAGCTGAATTCATTTGAAAGCCAAAACCATGATTCTGCAAAAGCTAAAGAATCTATTCATTCTTGGGACTTAATCCCGAATATTTATGGTTTAGGTATCATAATTTAACACCATAGCGAGTGTTGGATGTTAGAGCTGGGGCTCTGAGAAGATCCAACCCACAAATCACCCAGCAATCTCATAATCCTCGGCTTCGCACAGCTCCATCTTCAGCTGCCTAAACAAATTGTCCACCTTCAAGTGCCTGATGCAGAAAGACATAAAACAAAACCTGGTGGCAGCAAGAGCACGGAGGTCACAGGGAAACCGAGTCCCCTGGCCAACTTTCCACGCCTCCACCAGGTGAAGAGCAACACCAGAGCCCGAATGGTTTCCAACTAGAGATTATGTTGTGGCGGTACCTCTCCCCGCTCAGCTGAAGTATCTGCAGCTCAAAAGCTGACATCATAAAACTAACAACAAGCATCTGAAGCCATGCATCTGGCACTCGCTTATAACGCAGTAAAAACTCAAGTGTCTTTGGCTGCTCTGTTTTTCCCTTAAGTTCACAGATCTGGCATTTTCAAACAGAGCTGAGTTTTATGACGCCTCCATGACATAACTTCCTTACCGTCCACAATGACAACAAAGAGTGTGTAAAGTTAATGTTCTGAAACGCAAACAAATTCTCGGGAAAAAAAAACAGAATCTAAGATGAAACTAAGTTAAAACAGATTTAAGAACGCAGAACGAAAAGAAGAGGCAGCTGTGCACAAATTCATAAATCTGAAAAAGGCATAATTAGCCTGCACGAGGCTGCACCCGATGCTGGGTGAGGGGCAGAAATCAAGACGATCAGGGACAATCTTGGATGTGTGGAAGAATCTCCATTCATTGCAGCGTCTAGACGGCGTGAACACCTCAGGAGGAACCAGTGTCAGAGCAGGGCCGTATATCTGAAGCTTGAATCCACCATACAAACCAGAACCACCAGTGGAACTGCCTTACTGATAAGACAAGCAGCACAGCATACACCACAAAACTGTTTAGTGCCTCTTTACAACATTTACAATGGCTGATTGAGACGTGCACAGGACGCTGTGTAAATTACCTTGGGACAATTGGATGCTAGCGAGGCAGACATTGACATACACACTCCAACTTGACTTTTAGGGCAGTTGTTTTAAAAACCCATAAAAAAAACTGCTGTTTAGACAAAGAAGCTTAATAACTCTTTATTTATCTCTATGAGCTAAGACTGTCATTCCGTCCCAGATCTTTACTGCTGATAATTCTGCTCTGAAGCCAACCTGACGACAGTGTTACAGACAAATGGAAACTCCTCACTGAAAGGTACGCGGGGATAAAAATGTCCTCAGCTTCACTTAAAGTCAGTTGGACCTGCGTTCACCCTTGAAGCAGAGAGTAAATCATCTACCGAGCTAACAATCAGGCCCTCTCCTGCCAGTCAGCGGAGAGTGTGTCTGTCTGTGTTCCTCTGCCTCTGTTTACTCTGCCGGGTGATACAGAGTGTGCATTCCCGGCTGCTGGCTCCCTATGGTCTGCACGAGCTGCACTTACCCTGCAGGCAGTGAGGGCTTGGTTGTCTTGGCTGTAATGGACTGCTGAAGGGAGCGTTTCAACATCAGGTTAACAAGAATTACAGGCCTAAAGCTTGGCTCGGGCCTGCAGGGTAGAGGAAACGCCCTCGTAGAGAATGGGAAGAAGAGGAATGACCCCACAGATAAGGCTGAGATCTGGATATGTGTGTGGGATGTGAGCCGTATAGCTCATGGGATGCTTACAGGTATAAAGAAAACAGTTTACGAAACATAAGCATCGAGGGGTCAGGTAATCTCAAGAGCCAGTGCAGGGAAATCGATCCTATTCCATTTCTAAAACATCCATACGCTACCTGAAATAAGACCTGCCTCTGTGTGTGTCTTTGTGTTTAGCCCACTCTGCTTGCGTGTGTGTGGCCATTTTCCATGTAGTGAAAAAATGCAAAGTTTTCTTAAGATTTCCACACTCTCAAATTGCTTGTGTCTTTGTCAAACACAAGCGGGAATCTGGTGGTTTAACATGTCAACAGTTTACAATTACAGTCTCGTCAGCTCAGAGATTCAATGATCATCACCACGGATGATTCACCGTATTCAAAGACAAGGAGATTACCGGCGCATGTCTCTTCAGGGAAAAAGGAAGTACAGTTACACGTCAGTTGTAAAAACGGTGTAATGTGTTCTTCTTTTTTTGTCGAAAGCTCTCTACGGACCTACCTAACAAACAATGAAACATATGGCTACATGGCTCGGAGGCCCCCACGAGCAGAAGCACACTTGAAAAACACACAAGTCTACATATGTCACTCTCCCAATGGCTTTTTGTGTGACAAGGTGAATTATTCATGCCCCCAGTGCAGGGGGAATACATCACTTCATATAGTGCTGCTTCAAAGTGTTGCTTTTTATGAGCAGCCTTATTTCTAAAGATATATATATATATATATATATATTATATATGTATATAAATAAACAAAAGCTGGTGTGCCGACAGTGAATCAGCAGTCTCTACGACCGCACAGCCCCGGGTCGCGCCGCTTTTGTGTTCTGCCACTGCTTACATTAGCTTGAGAAAAGCTCAGGCTGCTCTAAATATTCTCCTTAACGTCATCCATCTTTGTGCAGAACTGAATGGACCCGTTCCAGAAACTGGACCACTGGCAAAGATCAACTCTCTACGGAGGTTGTGTGGGATCTTGTTTCCCGACAATATATTTACTTCAATATATCCTTAACTGGAGGAAATGTGAAAGGATTTTTTTCATTTTTGTTTCTTTCACTTGAGATATACTTATTGGCAGTGGTTGTCGAGGAATGACAGATTCTGCATTAAATGATCAACATGTTCCTTCCCCCACTAAATACAGTCAAGCATGGCTGCTTTGTTAACGCTTCTCTGGTTGACCAAAGACGATTCATCTGTCACCCGCTTAATTTAATCATCAGTCCTCATTCAATTATTCAATATAAAATGCAAATTTCCAACAGATGCTAATTCCGTACATCAGAATAATTAAATTGCATAGAAGCTGAGAGAAAAAAGAAAAGCGCCTTTGACTGGAGGAAGATCCTTTAATAGAAGTAAGAAATCTGCTAAATGAGAATGGGTAATCAGGCCATAAATTGTGGTGATGGGGGTTGACTGCGACCGTGCGGACGTAAATGACATATCAGAGGTTTGAGAGTGAAGCTGTGGCTGCTGCCTGTGTGGGTCAGGCTTAACATAATCAAAGCCCAGCCAACTGTAGCATGGCTAATCAGGGGCTCGGTAGACGGGCCATGCATGACAGCCAATTACACAGCAGCCAGGTCTGCTCCATCACATCCTGCTCACTTCCACACAGCCCCCTAAGTAGTTGTAACACCGGGGCCAGCACGCCGCTCTGCTTTAGCAGCAGGAACAATGGGTCACTCTGTGGTACAATAGACGACACAAGGACCAAGAGCAGGAGGGTGCCAAGTCATGAATCTTTGAACAGGTGCTTTTTGTTACAATTACAAAACTACACCCTTTTCTGACAAATAATACATGAACAGAACAATGGTAAGATGATATTAACAGTCTGTTCTATCTTAGCCGACAGCTTTCGACAAAGCATTACATGTAACTTGTGCTAATAACAATTAAACAATTAGTAGATTGACAGAATTGTATTTAATCCAAATGTATCAATTTTAGGAATTTCTTAATTAGAAGCTCTTGATGATTAATTAGATGAGTTGATAACTTGGTGGAAAGAAAATGAATACCCAACAATTGTGATATTCAAACACTTGATAACAGGATTTGATTTTGTTCACATATTAACAACAAGCAATTTGAAGATAACAGCCTGCAGCCTTATAGGTAATTAAAAGAAAGGTTCAACCATTTCGAAAAATTGCTAAAAAATGTTATTAAAAAAAAGCAGGCATGGTGTTAAAGTCATTTGAAACTGAAAACAGACAATAATTGGAGATGTTGTAATAACCATTAAGAGGTCGTTCTTTTGTGTATTTTGCTTTTATACCTTTTATTTTACTGTTGGCCTGACAAATAAAACAAAAATCACTTATAAAATGACTATATTTAAGATGACTTTTAAACCAGTTAGAGAATACAATACAAATAGAAAAAGTATGATTAATAACAAAATTACAATTACAGCTTTAACCATAAACAGAAATACTGTACATCTCATTATTTAAAGTACTTTGGTTACGTTCAACTTTTTTATTTTTTTTATTCTGTGCAGTCAGTGCAGGGTCTAGCTGGATTACCTGGTTGTCTGTATGGTTAACGGTGAAGTATCCCACACAGATGATGACATCGTGCAGCAGCTCTTCCGAGGCGTGCTGTGTGCAGTACCAGAGCAGCGAGCTGACGATGTGTCGGAAAGCCAGAGACAGGCCCTCGGCTCCTAGCACAGACTGACAGGTCACAGACAAAACACATGTTTTACAGTTAATTATGCGTACATAGTCCATGTTTGTGATTACAAAGAGCTCGATACAAAAACAATACCACGTAATGAATGACTATAGAGTACAAGCAACTCAACCGGGGATCCACCATAAAACACCCCAATCCCGCTCGGAGATGAGACGCTAGGAGCAGCTCACAGACAGTATTTATTAAACATGTCAGTGTGACAGAGCACCATAAGATCATCACTATTCCTCTAGAAGTTTGGGTGGGTTAGCATTTCAACATCCTTAAAAGCAATACCTGAAAATAAAAGGCTGTTTTCAGGCCTCATAACATATGTAGGCGACATATTCAACTCATTGAAACATTGAAGCTAATGTCAAATGAACCAAAAGCAAAATGTTATTTAACAATAAACTAAGAAAGCACAAGGCAACCCTAACCCAGGAAGACCGCAAAGCAGGGAGGAAAATACATTTCTGTTTTGAATCTTTTTCTACATGTATTTTGAGGATCACACATGTGTTGCTGCATATTCTGCAAACATCACAACCAGAGAAACATTTCTGAAATTCCTCTAAACATTTATAACCAAAATTCTGATCATCCATCAACCACAGCACATTTTAGCTGGTACTGTGCAGGTAATGAGAAACACAAGGTGATTACAACTCTGGGCCAAAAAGAGAAACATTATTTAAAATGTTCATAAAACTCAGGCCGTGAAACGCTTTCATTTCCACCTGTTTTGAGTTGCCAGAATGTGGCAGGTCAGTGAGAGGAAGCCACTTCAAAGTAATAACCACAAGACATTAAAATAATTAACGGCATTCAGGCTTGCTCTCGTGCCGTTGCGTCTGTGTGGTGACTTCGCACAGCGAGGCCGTCTCCATCTCCTCTTCCTCAGGGTGGGTAATGTACGGCCCTGCATACAGTGATAATCGCTCGTGCTTCAACCTAACGGCTGACTCGTGGGCTCTCCTCAACCCCAACAGCTGACCCCGGGTCAGAGGGCACCTGTGTTTATGTCCACAGGTCAGCTGTGTCCTGAGGAGAGTAACTTGTCTTCCAAAGGCTCTGAACAAAAGGAACCAGCATCAATCTGATCATGTTTACAGATTTATTAGATCTAGTGAGGATAATATAAATATATCATTTGAATGACTCTTTTTAATGTTTATCCAAATACAAGTTGGTTAAGTTGAGGGGACAACATTATTGTCCTGCAAATAAAGACAAGTAATTAGTGACCAATAGCTAAATCTGCTAGATCTTTAAGGAATTTTTATTTTTGTTCCAAGTAAAATTAAAAAAGATAATATATTTGGGAAAATACCTGGAAGGCGGATAGGTCAAGCAGGGCAAAATTGTTGAGGAAACGGATGCCTTGCAAAGCCACCTGGATGACCCCGGGGCCGTAGGGTTCCTGACTCTGGGAAGAGGACTCGGGAGAGAAACTGTGCAGCAGGATACAATACAAAGTGTGGACCACTCCCACCAGGTCTGTGGACCGCAGCAGGGCCGTCAGTCCAGTCGGGTCCTGACGTTTATTGTCAAATATACTGGGAGCACTGGAGAGGAGGAGAGGGGAAAGTGTCAGGGGTCAGCCAAAGCAACCATAAAAGTTATGGCTGCTCAATGAAATGTTGTCAACTTGCATGAAAAACATATCACAAAGACAGCGGGGACCCAGATTGCAAGAAGGAATTCATAGGAAAACTGCACTTCAAAGTGTAACATTTTTATTATTTTGTGTTCAGGTAAATATTACATTTGTTCAATAAAATAATGTTTTCTCTTGTTTTTTTTTAAATGTTACAACATTTTAGCAGTATACTGTAAGAAGCAGAAAGGTGGCATTGGGTTTTTGTAAGTAATCAATAGCTTGATATTTAAAAAAAAGCAGACATATTTTCCTCATATTGTAAAGCCCTGCTGTAAGTACTACCTGACTGAACTTACTGCTGCAAGTTTGCAATGTGTAACATATTAACACTTCCACATCTTCTCCCTATGTTCATCTTTAGCTCTTTAGGTGCTTTTGTGTATTTATGGAATAACAGTTATTAAGTCTTTGCATGCAAGAAGCTTGACTCTGTTTGCCCTTTTGACTTAACTAGTAAGATTTACTGCAAGCCAGTTTGGGTTCAGCTGAAGAGTGGGACCTTAAAGACTCAAGATGGGCTTTTCCGCTCCCGCTCTAGCTTCAGTAAACACAGTTAATGCCGTGAAGCTCATGGCAGCGACTTCAAGCTGGCAGATAGCACTGAGCGGCCTGACAAGGTGCTGAGAGCTCTGGCACATTTAATCAAGGCCGACCTGAGAGGACTCAAGGTGATATGTTTGTTTGATTCCAACAAGATGCCACCTTGTTGGTTGAAGGGATTGGTAACATCATCCTTTCACTGAACGTAGCATTTAACAACAAAGCCAGAGATAACGCTGGCAGGAGAGAGAAGGTGCTTTCATTACAAACATGACAGTATGGGGAAGTGGATTCAGTCTGGTTCCTGTTTAAGGAAATGTGTCGCTTCAAAAGAAAAGATAGACATTAAGGTGAGGAATCTAATCATATAATCGTAGAACTATGAACAGTTACAAACTTTAACAAAACTAAATCTGAAATAAGTTAAAACGTATTATTTAAATCATATCAGTGTCTGCACCGTCAACTGGACTAAAAGTACATCATTATCGGACATTAAAAAGAACCCTGCTAAAGAAAATGAAATTATTTAATGTAATCAAGTTGTTAATTATACTCTGTTGCAATTCAGTTTAAAACCTAGGCTAGTAAAGACACACAATGTAAGAGTACCGCAGCACCAGCTATGCTTTGCAGCCATGTAGAATGGAGGGTGTGTGACCTCTGGATGGATCTTACAGTGCATGCTGATACTTGATGTTAGCCAACAGGCTCTGCGTGAAATATGCTGCTAGGCAAGAACACAGCCTCCTAATGCCATTATAATCCCCTGACACAGCAACTGGCATGGCCAAAATATTCTACGAGCCCACTGAGCATTCGTATATATGACACACGGAGAATCTTGGAAGAGCGGAGTTGCTGGCTGCAGTATTGATCATGAAACTGGGCTCACTTAACCTGAACAGTTTGACACTACGTTTTCTCACAGTTATTCAGTGACAAACATGGAGTCGTGCTGTAGCCGTCGCCTACTGTGAAGCAGCTGGTCATTGTTACTGCACACTGGGCGCTTCAAACAAGATCTTTAAGAAAAGTGGAGTTGTTATGAAAAGAATAGTTTGCTCAATTGTTACCTAGATTCTGTATGACAAAGTTCCTTCCAGTTCAAAATTTCAGAGTAATGCGCGGCATCAAAGCATATCTGGCTCTGGGTAGCCACGGTCAGCATTTTAAAGTGGAGGAATATGTGGTAAGTGATGTCCCTTGGTGTGACTTGTGTGCGAGGCCTCTGTCCAGCGGCGCCATCTGAACCTCTCTGAGTGGAGGTCACTGTCGCACACGTGGTGGGCTTCCCCCACGCTGAAGGCTAAGGTTTATGGTGAGTGACAGGAGCGCTGGGTCAAGTAGATGCCTATCTCTATCTGCAGTAACGACAGCTTAGCTAGCTAGCTAGCTGGCTGGCTGGCTGGCTGGTTGGAGGAAACGACCTGCTGGCTGATTGCAGAGGAACCACATTCTTTGTTTGAGTAACTCGGCCTTTATGGAACCTTGTGACATTAAAGAACTGACAGCGACTCGGTCTCCGTCATTTAGCGCACAGAGAAAGGTGTGTGTGTGTGTGTGTGTGTGTGTGTTTGAGGAAGATCAAGAGATCACAGAGATGTTTGTGCTGTGAAAGAGACATGCTTACCGTCCAGTTACGACAAAACACAGCCTACACATGCTGTGCAGCAGAGCTGAGGCTTGCTGAAGGAAAGCGGACACCTTGGGGTGCTCGTCCACAGGACCTTGGATCGACAGGAAGCATCCGTACAGCTTGTCAATCAAACCCATGTTTACTACATAGCTGGAAGAAACACAAAAAGTAAAGAACACCATTTGGTTAATACAGTTTTCCCCAAATGTTTAAAGAAACGTGACTTTCCTTATAAAAGCTCATCTCACACAGGCAAACAAAGGCCTTTACTGTGCATACTTCTACAGCTCTGCAGCTGAAAGCGGATACCTCACCTAAGCCCTCCACCCCCTGCTATTACTGCGATATCTCCAATTTGTCTTTGCCAATGACAGGTCTCATGATCATGTTCCCTGTACTCTTTCAGCCACAAATCACTGCTAATAGTGTCATTAGAGGGCTGTTGTGGCCCCTGTGCCAGCCCAGTTCGGGGCCCTTGACAGTCTGCTGACCTGGGGCCGTCTTCTCACAGCTCTGGTGTGCTTGGACCTTCGGGCTCAGCTCAGACTCCAGCAGCTTACGGAAATCTATCGAGTAATACAGCTGCCAGTTAGGGCCTTTCTAGTAGCTGATGTGATCACCGTCTTGACTCCTTGCTCCTTTTCACATACCTTTTTTGTTAGAACTGTCACTCATTGAGGTCCTCTTAAAACAGGTGATTATGACCGTTTCCAACCTCCACTGAAGGTCACCTGACACTTGAACCAAGTCCCTTTGTTTTGACTTGATCCTCTTCCACAGCTTTACTTGGGTTGAAAGGATCTTTCCTCACACCAACTGCTTTGTTCAATGCCTGCTCTGTTTGACAGCCTGCTTGGTGGTCGAATTGCCACTCGTCTTAACATTTATGACAATGATAGGGTACTAAAAGCACTGAAAGTCAAACTGACAAACTGGTAATGAGAGGAAAGGAAGCGGTGATCTCCTCTGTATGTGATATATGGGTTTGCATAATGGGAGAGTGTTGCACAAGCTAACAATGTTTTGATCTTTTGTCCTTCCTCTCTAACATATACATTTTAGAAGGCAGTTAAGGTAAATCTTGAGCCTGTACTTGGGATTACCGGGCTGACGAAACCATTTTTCTCAGGCCCTCCCCTGTCTCCAGGGTTGCGACTGGGTCAGTGGATGAGAGCGGTGGGCCTGTACAGCTGCTCTGTCCGAATGAATCATGGCTTGTGGGAGGGACTGTAAAGACTGCACTCTTCCTCAAGGCTTCATCAGGTTGGGCCTGCCTTTCTTCAAACCCACATTTCTCCAACACAGCCCCAACTCCTACAGCCCAGACCCACACGGCTAAATCCAACGCCAGGTTCAAGGAGACCTTTCAAAGCTTTGGAAGTCTCTCTTTGTTTATGCTACCTTGTGCCCCCGCCGCCCCCCCCTAGAAAAGGGTTTTACTTCTAATGTAGCGTGGAAAAAGTACAAGCTGGAAGGATGCCAGAATCCATGCTCATTCTCACACTACTCCCTTTCTAACAAGACACCAGTTGGAACATTTCCAAGAGATCTGACATTTTGTCAGCCTATACTTAACATAAGGCACGCTGTTGAGGAAACCAGAGGTTGACCAACTCTAAACCCAGTGAAGAGGAGTGGAGGAAGGATGTACTAAAGGAGGTGAAAAGGTCATGAGATGAGAAAAGAGGTGCGCTAAAAGGAGGAGGAGAAGCAGTGTGGGCGTAATACAGTGCGTTGGGAGGAGAATACCTGATTAGGTCCTGTGTTCGAGTGTTGAAGGAGTCTGTGGCAGAGCTCTTGACCTTGGCATCTGGGGAGGATATCCGTGTGATTTCGCCTTGTCCAGACTCAGAGATAGGAGGCCACAGGGACCCCAGGATGGTAGCGATGGTCTGCAGCAGGCCTGTCGTCAGACCGTCAAAGACTTGTTTGTTCACACTGCGCCCAAAAATAGATTTGTCCTCATCAGGGACAAAAATCTGCAAGAATGGATGAAAACATACTTGTTTTATCAAAGGAAGTCTATCTATGATTGATATATGATCTAATATTAAATGTAATATTTAAATATAATTAATAAGCTAAATGATAAACCCTGGTGCTGACACATTGCATAAGTAAACTGACATTATATCAACAGAGTTTGAGAAATAAACAAAAAGGCCTTTTTTTGTGTTTAGCAAAAGGGTTTTCCCACATTGTTGGCTCAATACAAAGTTTACTGAGTGTATTAGTCACTGACTGTAGGCCAAGACATTGTAATTACCCTCCTGTGATTTGTAATAGCCACAATAAAGGAATATAGCAGCTGTTTACGACATTTCCTCAGCCACACAAATTACAAAAAAAGCTGGTGTAAAAAAGTAAGCATGTTCTATAAATGAGCTATGTGCTGACAAGACTGAAGCCTAGATAAAAAAAGGTTTAAGACTAACTTCATGTAACACACAAAAAGAGATACAAGTTTAAAATATAGTGCTACTGTGTAACGTGGGGAAAACGTTCTCGTTTGCTCTAATGGTCGGGGCGCACGCTGACAGCATAGGTAAATCCACCGACATTCTCCACAAATCTAATTAAAAGGGTACATGCTCATATGGCAGTTCAACCCCCACTGCTTTACTCTATTGCTCGCACACACGCATACCAGGACATAGACATGAATACACACACTGAATCAAGAAATAAAAGAGAAAAACATTGTTGTGCATATTTTTAAAACTTTGTTGTATTACTTTTAATCACAACCGATTAAAACAAAGTGTGCAGGAGCTTGTGTAATTTGTTGAGCCAGATTGTTAATCTGCATTTAACACATGGAGAACAGTTAGCCTGTCTCCCATAGTGCTGTTGGATATGTCAGTCAGCAGAGCAGCTGCTGGGATATGTTTTATATAAACTGAACCATACAGGCCAACCTCTCCCTGTGTGCCCTAAGGAAATATGACTGCCTTGGATTGGAACTCACTCACTGGAGAAGGAAGCCCCAGAAGAGTTCATGCATGTACCACAGCCCTGCGCCTGTGCCTTGTCCTGTCTGTGTTGTGAGTGTAGGCGGCCCCAGCGAGCCGCCACCGTTAGATGTTTGGAGTGGGCTGATGTTTACAGTCCTCCTTACAGAGTGCTGAAGGATATGGGCTGACATGTCGCCGCAATGCAGCCTGCCTGCGCTCTCACATTCCCTCAGTCGGGAGGCATCAGTGCAGAGGTTGGGAAACAGTTTGTTACTCGCTAGCTTGTGTCCTGTTCTGTCTTTTATTAACACTGTGGCAGGCGCAGACACCAGCAAAAAGGGAGGGTCAGAACACGGTATATCAAAAAGATAAATGCTAAGAAAGTAGAAAGGCTTAATAAAAACGCTAAATGTTTGTGTGGCAAATGATTGACCACACGTTGAATACCATGCATCTAAACTTTATACACATTGAAATATTAATATTTGTATACGCGTTGCATTATAAGTGAAATGTTTGGCGATGGCAAATTAGGTCTTACCATGTCATGTGCTGGGAATGCATGGACTTACTGTTAGCTGATGCAGCAGCAGGTCCATGAGGAGCGCTATCTTGTTGCTGAACAGCACATAGGAGCAGTTGAGGGGGCAGCAGGAACATGCCAGGCAGTAGATATTTACAGCAGCACAGAGGGATCTAACACAGAAAGATGACAAAAGGTTACTGATCACAAGTTAAAAAAACAAAGATAAACACTACTACTTGTAAGAAGATGTCTAGCCCTGGGCACTGACAAGACTATCTGCAGTCATCAGGAAGCCAAACACACTCCCCTGTATTTGTGGTTCCTTAAGGGTGTAGTTTGTCTTCACAAGTCAGAAGCATATCTCACTGACAGCGCGAGTAGGGAAGCTGATTTGAGGAATAAAACACTCATATCAGCTACTTATACAGAGCCTCCCCTCACTACAACCACCTTCAGAGGAGCTGAGCGCAATCTCAGTCCCATCTTGGCTGAGATGGTGCAGCGTTTCCGCTGGAGAGATAAAACTACTCCTCTCAGCAGCTCCTCACAGCAGCCAGGCAGCGAGCAGTGCTGAGGCAGTCGGTGTGCCTCTGTATTATGTCTGCTCTAAAACAAGCCCCAGAGGAGATGAATGCTTCAGATAACTGACCAATCCTTCTGCTGTGACTACTACTCCCCCTCGCCCCCATTTCATCAGTTAATATTTTCTGACAACTGTATATTTTAGCCATTGGCGGTATGGCGTGTCCTATCTGCTCACTGGAAGAAAGGAATCTGCCTCTCCAGGGCCTAAAGTAGGCCATGTTTATTTCAAATGGTAAACATTTTGATATCTACCGAAAACTTCACATCTGCTGCGCGTTTTCGGTCAAACCACGCTGGCATAGGAAAGGAAAATAGATTAGGCTGAGGCAGACCCAAGTCTGTCAATAACTTCCTCTCCATTTGCTCGTGGGCGGATCAGTCGTTTTGCTGTATCATTATTGACATTGCAGAGTAAAGCTGTCAGACATGGAATGTGGTGTTAATGTGAGAAGCACTATATTTTGAGTGATCGGATAGTGTCCAAATCTGACATCAAACCCGGCTTCGTCCACCTGAAAACAATAACAGATCACAGCCCTCTCGCAAATTGTTAATGTCCTATATGGCAGCTTTATTGACAGTAATTTTATTAAAGTATAAAGGCGCTGGAAAAAGTTAAGCCATAATGGTTGAGTGCAGTGATTAAGCAAAAGGCAAGGTAACATGAGATCCCAAACTAACTATGCTGTGTGCAGCCATGCTGCATCGAGACTCTGGAGAACATGGGACAAAGTTCAGCTTCTATGAAAATACCAAAACAACAACTCAACTGCTTTTCTTTAAAAATGTTTTATAATGACATAACACAGCTTATGAAATGTAAGCTTTGGTATCCAAAGAACATGGTTTACTTTAGCAGCTTTAAGTCACTGGCACGGTATTTAGGATCCTTTGCCTGTTGATGAAGTAGGGCACAATAGTAGGGATATCATATGACCCATTATAGATATGACTATATATAATGATATGACATTTCTGCTTTGGAACGACCAGCTATAGTTCATCTTGATCAATGGTAGCAGTTCATGATATACCCATCACAATGGAGATTTGGTGACAATTGTTTGTTGTAAGTATTTTACAAAGTATACCTGGGAGGCAATAGTGTCATCATTTCTTTTCAAACATCCTTGGAATTCTGCCATGCAAGTCCCTTAATGGGTTATAACGTCGTTACTTCAAAAAGAAATGAAGAAGCAGCAATCTTCTTTGAACTTCTTGTAAATACTTAGAGAAAATGTAGAAACTGGTGAGGCAATGCACTCTTTCTGACTCTTATAAGGCTGACATGTCCAAAAAGTGACAAGGACTACTCATAAGGTTAGGGTTCAATTGGTTACTGTAAAAGATAAACCTTTATGAGTAATAAGTTATATATGATTACAAAATAACAGAGGACAGTAAAGTGTTAGACACCAGTGATGTTAGGGGATTTTAATATTTTAATTCAAGGCAGGCCTGTATTTACTCTACAACCTGACGAGCATACACTAATTAAATCACTTGACTTCTGTCAAGACGGATCGGCCCTCTGGCTTTACAATCGACTCACTCAACTGCTCATGTAATGAGCAGGCAATTGCTTTGTAACACAGCTAATCAGGCTTGTCTTTGGTCGTCTCTGAACAAATGAGGAGGCTGTCAGAGGCATGTTTGAGTTATGCCCTTACACCAGCTTGTACAATGAACCATCACACTGATCTGTCTTTGGTTTCCTCCCACATAATTGAGCTTGATGAGCATGACACCTGATAGTCCGCCTTCTCTGGGATTCTCACTATCTCAGTCCCCCGTCAATGACAGCTTCAGTCAAAGATTTTGCAGAACCATTTTGTAAAGGGCCCTGCCACCCTGTCTCATGTTGCACAAAACACTTGGTGCCAGTCTATCTGAACAAGAAGCATTCCTTTACCACCAATATAAGGTTCATACTACACAGATTGTCCTTAACATGTTTCAAAATGACCAAAACAACTTTCCATCCAGTGACTAAACAGTTCATGAAATATTTTTTAAAGACAGCCTTGAGGAAGGAGATTGAAATAAAGAAAGAAAGTGAAATGCATACAATGAATGATGTAATCTGCCCACCTATAATAAACAGTTTAACCTCAGGCAGCCAGGGAATACCATTTTACCTGTAAAGCTTTTTAGATCTATAGAGAAATTAGGCAAAGAGGTGGAGTGATGGAGCACATCTGATCCTGTCTCGCCTCCTGCAGCCCTCTGGGGGCTCTGCCTGGGTGGCCAACAGCCCTACACATGATAAGGTGGAGGCTTGGGAGGAGGGGGGGGCGGCTGTGTAACTGACCTCTGAATTTGAACTCCATTTTTTTAAATGTATATATAACTTCATTTTAGGCTAGACAAAAAGTCTAAAGAAGAAATTGTACACAATAAATCAAAACACTTTCCTTAACTAACTGCCTGAATAACTTTCAAGCATAAATTAAAAGTAAAACCCAAAACAACAAGGTTTCCCTAGCAGAGAGAAACACAGTTATGGATTTTGTCCATATTTCAACATAAAGTCAGCTATTATAGTGAATAGCCAGCACTCAATTCAGTTGACAGCAGCACAACAAGCCTGTAAAAGCCTCTTTATGCTTTTTGTCACTGACTTATCAACCCTGAGATCTGTGCTCCTCAACCTGAGTCTCACATTTCTCGCCCTCTCTGTGCGTTTCCTATGTGAGCAGTGAAGCCTGACTGGAGCAACGCTGAAGAAATCTGACCAACTTCCAGATCAGGTTGAGTCCCGGCCTCTTAAACAGGGTAAATTTGTGTTCAGGGGAAGAAAAATAATCCTAAGCCAAAATAAAAGGTGAGGAGCAAATCCATTTCCTTGTGCTGTCAAACAATCCCTTCATTCACTGCTATCTAAATGACATTTAATTTGATTCTGCTGTTGATCTCTCCGATACCCTGAGTGCTTCCAAGACATCTACTCTGGCTGTCGGGTCACACTGGCCAGGTATGAAAGGGAAGAAATCTGATGAGCCGTCCCACAGCATCACGCACAGGAGCATGAGTGCGTGCACACACACAAACACACACTCACAAATGGTGGAAAACATCCTGAAATAATACCACAGGTAGCAGGTCTGATTTCACAGGATACACCAGGTCATGTGAGACAGTGGTGGAAATACAAATTGGGTTAACACGCAACGTCCAACAACCTCCTCTGGAGATCACCTGTTCCAGTTACTGTCATAGTTCGGCTTTTCTGTTTGGTTAATCTGTCAACATACAGGACAATCAACACAATAGAATATACATAGGGATACGATTTTACTCTCCAAATAATCAGATAAAATATATACTGCCACTTTTTTTTTTTTTTTTACATACAGTATTGTGTTTTTTTACTCTAAATAGCATGTTCATACTTAGTACATACATAAATATGTAAGTCTATTCCCCCCACTTGAGCTGCACTATACTTCTGCTGCTGTAATAATGTAAATGTCCCCGTTTTGGGACAAATTAAGGAATTCTGAGCATCCATGTTTTCTTTGTTAAATGGCTTTTAAAAGCACAAGTTGTCTACAGACAGATGGAGTCCAGTGCTGAGACCACTTACGAAAAGTACCAACATTTCGCTTAAGGACAGACAAAATTATAACCATCTTAACGATGGGTTTGGGGGGAAACTGATAATATGAAGTTGTTAAAATGTTATATGTATATTTCTCCAAACCAAAATACCGAACGTCAAACCAGAATTGGTCCCTTTATTTATTTTGTCTTTACTAGCTCAGGGGTCGGGCTCAAAACAGATCAACACTACATATACAAGTATTCATTTATATTTAGTTCACCTTAATCAAAATATGAATAGAATATCAATTTAAAAAATGCCAACATTTCACTGGTCTCAGTGTGTCAAATAGTTACTGATTTTCTTAGATGAATTTTTCAAATGGCAGTTTTTTGTATATCTTATAGTTTTGGTTGTGCTAACTGTATAAAACAAATCTGTAGACGTCTCCCTGAGCTCTGGGAACTTAGGGTTGACAACTTTGTTTTACCATCTTCGGATATTTATGAAACAATGACTTGTGAGAGTAATCGACAGATTAATAGTAAATTGCCGCTCAAATAATAAAGGCCATTAGTATGGATTTCAGAGAAAAATAAGGAACATAAGAACAATCTAATTCACTTTTAAAATGAATATTAAGTAAAAATGAGTTTTGCTCACAAAAAATAACTAGATGCAAACTTTTGGGATGTTGTGCATCTTGTGAGACATCATTGCTCCAGCTGAAGCTAATGATAGGGGCTGCATAAACTCTGATCTAGACATTCCAGTGACCACAGGGTTACACCAGGACATTAGCGGAGCCTCGCAGAGGAATTAGCTCATTAATGTAATGGTAACAATATGGAATCAGCCTCCCCAGGGAGAGATATGGCAGGAGCATCTCCGCAGCTGCCTTTTTTGTAAATCACTCAGCTTATCTGGTAGGAGGAGGTGATCAATACAGCAGCATCACTGTAAACAGATAATGTAGCACACTCTGGGGTGAGCGTCTGCATAGCAGCCCATTAGGCCACACAGCCATCCAGATGACGGATGGTGATAAGTAGACAGTCGGCCTGCGTCCTTGTGTTGCATCTCGTCACCAGCTCCAGACTACACTGACCTGACCGAGGACCACTACAAGGTTGAAGTGTGATCTCTCCTAGTGCTCTTTACACGGTTTCCAACACTGAACGAAAAAGTCTGAAATGATTTTTGAGTTATGAAATGTTGAAAGGTGAACATGAATCCACGAAGAAATCAAACTACCTATAATGTACATACCAGGTTGTAGCTTACAACTGTAATGTTATATCTACACTATTCATCAATCCTCACTACCGAACATATTGTAAAGAATATACGTGGTCAGGATGAATGTCTCATGGTGCTGGATTGATGTGTTCATCCGGTTCAGTTCTCGGCTCTCAGCTGGAAAAGCTCTCAAGGGTCCAGCAGTATTATCATCATAAGACTAAGGGATAGGGAAGCCGACGAACCATGCATCAGGCTTGTTTCTAAAGAAGCTACTGCATCTAGCTCTTAGGCCTTGAACACCGTAGTGTGTCTGCCGTTTCCTCATAACTCACTCCACAGTTTGCTTGTGTAAGCGTGCATAGGACAGAGAGACGAGAGTGTAGTCTTCACCTGATGATCCTTCACCACGGCAACATGTCAAAAGAAGTCTTAAAAGCCAAGGAAGTATTGTTTCACTTAAGCCAACATGGCGTCATGCACGGATGTGCAAACAATCTCTGCAAACAAACTCTGCAAACAAACGCTTTGTCCAAAAGACAGTCGCTCCATTTAAGATAATAACATTTCTTCCAAATCAGAAGTCTGCTTGAAATTCCCTCAGATTACAATGATTGAGGAAGAGAGAGTACAAAAAAATCAATATACATGTGATGCCCTTTAAAAGCCTTATAAATATAAGAAGCATTTGTCCATTAGCAGAGATTCAGAGACCAGTAAATGCTAATGAATGGGAGTGCAAGGCCATTCGAGTCCATTACAGAGTCCCACTAGTGAGTACAGCAGCCTCTCTGAGGTTATCTACTGGCAGGCTGTGCACACACCAGACCCACAACTCAGAAATACTCTGCACTCTAAATGATAGATGGGACACATGTGCTTTTTGTGTTTCGAGAGAAAAAAGAAGGGACACAAATTGATTACGGAAATGGAAACACTCTCCATTTCTAGAAGGGCAGTGCTGTTACTCATTAATACATTTGAGGATATTTATTGAGATGAAGCAATTATATACAAGGATAAAGTGGGTTAGTTGAGATTAGCTCACTCACTTTGGGCAATTGCAAACACAATGACAAAGAGAGAGAGCAGTGTGTTGTCAGGAGGGTCAGAGAAAGAATACAGTCAAAGAGAAGTCTTTGAGAAGAAGGACTGTAACAGCTGTTTGAGGCCTGGTGAATGTTTACAGCACCAAGTGGACAGACATTAAACAGTGTGAGTGCTCCTCAGAAACGCAAAAATGAAAATCTACTATTTCCATTTTTATTCTTTCAACATTTCCACCTGAAGTGTGTTTGTACAAAAACAAAGGGAGAAGTAGAACTGTGCTTACAGTTTTGGCAACGATTAAGATCAGCCATAAATAAACAATTCAATTCATTTACTTTTTTTGATATAGTTTACTATTCATAAGTTATAAGTACACATATTTGACTTGTTCTTCTTCTGTGTTTTTATAATGTATTTATGTAAATTGTTGATAGTGGCTTTTGATGTATTAAATGTAATAAAAGATTGCATCAGATCATTGATTTATATTAGAGAACATTATTATTAAGAGGGATATATGTGATGTTATTTTCAGTGGGGCATCATGCAGGTGCTATTTACCATACATGCAGGCTCACAGGGAATATCTGTCTACAGCTGTTTTCACCTTGACAATGAACCTAAATTTAGACTTTCACTTAGAGAACTCATGGCTAATCTCACGACTGATCTAAGCAACAAGTGGTTTCAGAAATCAAAACTATTCGTATCATGTGCTAAAGAGACAGCTCACCCTGCTGGCTTGAAACAGAAACGTGATTAAGTCATGATATTAAACTGAAAGGCATACAGAGCATGCTTTCCTCTTTTTAAAGTACATCTTTATGGTAGGATGTAAGTATTTGAATGTGGTAACAGTACTCACTTTAGAGGAATACGAGGAACTGCAGTGGGTGTGGAAACAGCAGTGACGACCTGCAGAATCTGTTCCAGAGCCGACAGGCCGCCGCCTACCTGGAAGGCCACTTGGTCTGCATTGTGCTGTGGGGAGAGAGAGAGAGAGAGAGAGAGAGAGAGAGAGAGAGAGAGAGAGAGAGAGAGAGAGAGAGAGAGAGAGAGAGAGAGAGAGAGAGAGAGAGAGNTATACTGTACATTTATCAAAGACATGTTACATTTCAAAAGCATATATTGCTATGTTTAAGACAAACAATTAAAGACTGCTTTATTTTAACAAATGCTATCATATAAAAGTGCTTTATTAAAGAGAGCAGACCTAGGTTGCATACCAACACAATTGGGAACATGCTCACATCTTACTATGTTGGTCTGAAGAGCTGAAGCATTCATACACAATGGATAAAAACTGTGTTGTCTCATTCTCACATTCATGTGAGAAAATGATATACATTTAGCATTACAAATTCGATATACTATTCCTAGCCTGAGGAAAATATGAATAATCAACATATTTGAATGGAATCTCTAACATTTTCATGTAGAATAATACGGAGCCCCTAAAGCAGGGGTGTCAAACTCAATTTCATCGTGGGCCACATTCGCATAAAGGTTGCACTCAAAGGGCCGGTTGTAATATAATATATATATAAAATAATGTATTATATTACATTATTGCCTGTGAATTGGATTATTATCGGATAGGATAATAACTTAATTAAGTAATTAACTACGTCTGAAAGCAGAAGTCCAGGGCAAATAATTGCAAGTCTCTTCAGTGCGCACGTCACAAAACGAGATGCATTGTGGGACATGTAGTTTATGGGCAACCTGCTTCTGTAAAGTGGCATGTAACCGTATAATGAACGTATTATATTCTTTGCAAGCTCTTGCGGGGCCACATAAAATAAAGTCACGGGCCGGATTTGGCCCCTCCGGGCCTTGAGTTTGAGACACCTGCCCTAAAGGGACATGAAACAAACAAACAAAAAACAGAGAGAGAGAGAGAGAGAGAGAGAGAGAGAGAGAGAGAGATAAAAAGAAAGAGCGAGAGAGAAAGAAAGAGCGAGATGGTGAAACAGAGGTACAGTCAGGGAGCGACAAGCCACAGGCTGGGCGGGGGATTACATGGCTCTCATCAGAGAGGGAACCTCTCTTTCACCTACAGGGGCGAGGGACTGAAATCTGAAACAAAGTGATCCCAAAGGTATTCCTGTTTAATCTCAAAAGTGCACAACCCGACTCCTCCCCACAACAGTCAAGTTTCAGTGAAAGGCAAATGCTCTACAGGCTCTAGTTAGCACCGGGGTGGTCTCTCAACTGATGTCCAAAGACTGGATAAAACTGAGAAAATACCACTTGGCCAAATAAAGAAGGGGGCAAGTGGAGAGCTACACATTTAGGACAATCCCTCTATTAGGATAGGATACAGAAAAACACTAGATTTCAAGTTGATAATATGGGATTTAAGAGCTATGTAATCCTGTTCAGAGACTTTTCATGGTTCAACCCTATTCAGGCATGAAATATAAATCATACAAATACTTAGAAGAGGGAAAAGTCAGTCCAGTCTGGAGAATGATGTTCATATGTTAATAGTTAGGTCCTGCTGTCCTGGGATGATACAGTATTTGGCTGTAAGTCAGATGTTGTTGCACAGTGTCTTATAAATCAACAAGTACAAAGCCAGGAGCGCGGCTGACTATCTGGCGTGTTTGTGCCCGGGTGGACAGGAGGAGCGGAGCTGGAGGGGAGCTGCTGATGGAGGGCCTTCTTCACACAGGGGGCCGTGTTACACTGCAGGTCACTCCTACAGCTAATGAGGTTAGAGGCTCGTCAGTGCTGTGACAGCACTAAAATCCAGCCACTTCACAGTGCTTTTGTTCTGCAGATGGGAAGTTGCCAACAAGCCTGAACACATAGAGAGAGAGAAGCGCTTTACCAAATTACAGATAAGCTCTTCATCTGTCATTCCCGCTGCTGCGGTAACTGCTTCTCGATTCCGGTGTTAGACACACAGAAGACACACTGAACAATCATTTAAGGTTGGTGACAACATTTTTTATCACACATGCCAAAGAACCCATGCCTTCAACTTGATGAGAAATATCTCAAAGACTAAGCAGTGTTTGTAAAGGACCTAATTATAACTTCCTTTCTGTATGCTGGCTGCCATTTCCATGCCTAATCAATTGGGTCTCAGTCACTGAGCTTGGCTTAACCCCTCTCTTAACCCTCCCATCAACACACCTACCTAAAAGCTTCTAGGCAAAATGAGAAAAGGCAGCTCTTTCATAGCAGCTTATCAAATGGTATTAAAGGGGGTAACTGGGACCTGCCCAGTCCTGGCTGGGTTTCTTGGCTAGTCAGTTCCTTTTCTGCTCTGTTGACAGATGTATCTGTTGTGATGATGGAACAATACAAGTGAAGAGGATTAAGCTCAAACTACCAGACATACTATCTTGAGGTGGTCTATGCATGCAATGGTCCACAGTGAAAAAAGAAGGCACCAGAGTATTGAGGACACACATTTCACCAAAAGTAAAGTAAAAGTTTGTTTTGCATAATAAAACAGCTCTGAGGTTGGCCAATGTTGATCTTCTTGCTGTGAAAAGCAGTTGACTATCCAAGCACATGGGTTTACCAACACCGAAGTGATGACAAATCCTTTATACAAACCCTACCACAAAGTGCAACAGGCATCATGTTTGTATGTAATTACAGTGACAGAGAATGTACACAGTAAGCTACATTTGCATACAAACTTAACAGGAGTGTTTCCACCAGGTTCCACCCACTGTTTTTAAAAGTACACCCCAAAACGTTGGGAACTTGTTTGCAACCAAATTAGATAAGAAGATTAGTTATCAGTTTCTTCTCTCAGCATTGAGGCTACATAGCTCAATTAGAAAGGTTGTCACAGGCTCACAGTTAACAACTAAACCAAAGGGGCTTTAGGATGCGTAGTTGTTATCAAACTTCAGTAGGGCTAACAACTTTTTAAAAAAATTACATTCTCAAAGGAAGTTCAAGACATGACAAAAACCAAAATTAAAAAGAAAAAAAGTTATCAATAAGTGTGTGTTTAGTATTGTTCAGTGCATATGCAAAGACTCCGAGAGATTGTTTTACTTTTAGAGGGTCACTGCACATATTTTACATGTCAATGTCAATGCAGGAGTGCTACTTAGCCTTTGAAAACAACTGCATAATGTCTTATGTGGTCTGAGAAAAATACTAAAGTGACATACTCAACTGATTTTTACTATAGGCTAACCATTAACCCTTGCATATACTATTTGCACAAAACTAGGCTAAACATGCACGAGACCTTCAGCATCTCTGAATTAAAAGCACATAGATGAAACTCATATTGTTCCTGTGGGTAAGACAGCTAACATTTGGTTATTTTCCAAAATGTAGGAGTGTTCTTTTGAGTCCCTATCTGTCAGATCTTGGCTACACCCCCAACAGAAGCTATAACAAAACACAGTAACAAGATGAGCAACTAATTTCCCTTAAAAGGAAAAAAGAGCCATCACTAAGGGCAGAGCATTAAGACACAAGTGAGAAGGATGGCTCCTGAATTATACAACAGGGGGAATCTTATTCAATTATTGTCCCGGGTGACCATTGTTACCCCAGCTGATGGGAGGCCCGAAGCAGCTGGTAGTTCCTGCTACAATGTCCGCAGAGCAGCAGAGCAGCCAGATTGCACTCTGTAGTCTCCTCCCATCAGACACTTTAATTAAAGCAGAGAGGAGGGCACAGCCTCAGCCCTGCCCCACCAACAGATGGACAACAACTGGCAGAGTTCATTAAGGTCTCACTGCAACTTCAAATCAGGAGTTCACTCCTTCCCAACTAAAAAAACCTAACAATGATTACCCTCTACTAACATGAATGTCATCATTGTGCATACAGCTTTATAGGAAAGCTTAAGAGAGGTAAACAAAGCTCCGGGGGCTGAGTCCACTGTAAACCACAACAAGGCTGCTGCAGTAAACATTTTAACGTTGAATATAAACTTGTGTGTTTACAAGACATAATGGCATATCATTTTGTGTGAGTGCAGGGCAAACATGGAAATGGATAATTCCACAAATTGTGTTTATTCTGTAAAATGAACAAAGATTAATCAAAGGCCTGTGTGGTGCAGAATCAAACCTCCCACAGAAACCACACACTGCCTCTAGTTGTAACTTATAAACCAAGAAGCTTAGAAGTATTTCACTTCCCATTTGTTTTGTGGTGAGGAAAACAAACATGAGGTTATTGAGGAACAAAAGAAAGCCTACAATAAGAAAATACAATAACATTAAGAGCTAACAACTTTGAGCTGATTTCCATTAATGTAAAGGTTAATTTTCTAGTTTAATCATCTCATTAATCAAAATAGGCAGGATCAAAGACAGTGATATTGAGGTTGGAAAACATTGAGGATAAAATGAACAATTGATTGATTCATTCAATATTTAATTATTCATTAGATCAATAATCTTGTCAAAGAAAATGTCCAAAATAATGACAGATGTTGGTTCAAGAAGCTAAAAGGAACATTGACACTACCTCTTTTAAATAAATATATATCATTTTGTTAAATGTTATGCAAAATAAAGCAAGTAAATTTAGTAGCAAATACTTTCTATATTACAAATGTTTTTTAGTTTTACTTAATGAAGGGCTTCAGTATTTAAAATAAAACTAATTTGACAAGATGAGAAATAAAAGAATCATGTCTGCTGTACATAACTTTGAATTTCTTTTACAAAAACGAAATAATTATCGATTAGTATGCATACAAGTTTAAGGTTTTGTAAGAACTGATTTGACTTTTACTAACTGATACAAACTTTTAAAAAGGTTTGTTGATGGTCCTAACACATAAGACAAACAATATGTTATTATTATTCACAGATAGTGACATCTGTTTTTATAACCTCGGTTTTCAGAAAACAATGAGTACTGTACAACACAGTACCATTTTTATTAAATTCTTGCGGAAGAATATTTTGCGTATGATGTTGGAAAACTGAATAGCTTATTGCTCAATTTTGCCGTCTTTGACAATTTTCTGACACTGCTGATCTGGGCTGTATCTGTCAGTCTGCTGGAGGCCCAGGCAGGAAACCTTGTTATCCTGCCACGCTGCCCTTAGCCTTCCCCCCCATGTCCCCTGATAAAACTCCCAGAAGTCCCCCTGGTTGGCCCAACCGCGCTCTGACAGCTGGCAAATGAAAAAGTTAAGTCTTTAGCGCTCGGAGCACGGTGCTCCTGACAGTTCCTTACCTGTCATACATGTTGCCCTTTCCTGGACAGGCTTTAACTGAAAGCAGCGGTAAACACTTTGGGCAATATATAAATACAAGTGCTCAATAATAAGGAAAGAAAAGAGCAGCACATCGGGAAAATTGATATCCTCGATCACCCAGAGTAGAGAAAAGAATCAGGTTTGACACAAAATAAACCATTAGAGGCCACAGAGGGAGACACACATCGGGGTCAGAGACGTAGCCTAGAAAGCACGGGAGGAGTGAGGGGGTCCAAACAGCAGTGCAGGAGGGGGAGTGTCGGGTGTTGTCTAAGGAATTAGCAGAGAAAGTGGAGACTGAATCAGATATGGGGGAGAAAAACAAATCTCTAGGTGAGTCAATGACATGAGAGATGCTTGTTAGGTCAAATAATCTAAACGGTCTCGACTTGATGTGACTCAGGGGCCAGACAGCCATGCTGACGGAGACCCTATTTATTTGACTTTGTCCAGGGATTAGAGAGGGAAGTGCTCCCCAGGCTGTCTCATTGGCCAATCACATTCTTCCACTTAGCTTTGGGTGAGTTTTTCAGTAAGAAGCTGTTGAAGCAGAACTTGACAAAACAGTTTAAACATGTGCTTTTGAATCGAGGGGAAAGACAAAGCAAAAAGAGCTGCCTCCTTCCCAGCGACACCACTGTTGAATAGAGCACATTTACTGTGGCCCACTGACCTCTGACCTCCCACTGGGAGTATGTGGAGCTGAGGGGAGGAGCTCTCGTGTAGTGACAGCTTGTGAGCTACTCACATCACACCGGTCTCCTCCTCTCTCCTTACAGGACGCTCTGCCACCCACCTCAGCCACCTCTTTCTTTGCCTCTCAGGGGAAATTCGGTAATAGCCTCTCCAGCCGCCCCCCTCGTCACTGATGGGACACCATAATCTCTCTATCCTCACGCCCAGAGGCATGCACAGTGGGATGTTATGATGGCTCAAACCACAACTCGGCGGGAAATTTATGCCTCATTACAGGAAGTGGGGCTGTATATTCTCCTCATCATAAACATGGTGGCAGGTGTTTTAATTCCTCCTCTCAGTCTCAAATTGATGTGAGTTTTACTGTAAAAAAAAACGTCATGCAACAAAACCCCTGGGACAGATGTTTCAAATCAAGTGTAGTTTAAAATGTCTGCCATCCTATCTGACAATGTTATACACTGTATTATTCAGCTGTAAAGAACGGAAAAGAGAAAAGCCAAACCTCTGAGGCAAGCACATTTTACATTTCTTCAAAGTCTTGTGCATCCATGGCATTTCATCTGGAAATCCAATTTACTATTGTCTAAACATCTGAGTCGAGCAAGCCACATAGACACGAGACAATGCTTGCTCTCGTGCCGGGAAGCTCCTCTATTGGATCCATGTGCACAATGAAAACACAGTTAATCTGGTCTTCATTACCCAATAACCAAAGGCAAGTTGGTTCAGAGTAAGTGATACGCTACATTGGGAGGGTGAGACACAGAGAGACACAGCCAAACAAAACTCATCACCGAGACATGCCAAAGGGCTGGCATGACCTGTGCACGGCTGCAGACTGCTCAGTCCACAGACGTGCAACAGACATGACGCACCAAAGCAAATGTGAAGTGGTAACAGGCAACTGGGAAACAATGCGATAGACATTCACCGTAAAGAAAATAAAAAGGTAGTAGACGCATAATAAAGTTTTGCTGATTAAGCCAATTCCTTTTCAAATAATCAATACACCGATAAATGATACAAATGACTAACGGCCCGTCTACACTACAGGCATAAAAAAATGCTTTCAACGCTTCGCCCATTCACTTGAATGGGGTGACGTAGAAGATTTTTAATCTTCGCCGAACTGCATTGTGGGGAGCATGGCATGGCTTTGCAAGCATCACGAGCATCTATCGGCATCAAAAGTTGAACAATGTTCAACTTTTGAGGCTCGATGCTTGGCAGCCAATCAAATCCCGTTTATGCAAATCCCGCCAGTGCAAGCGCAGCCAATCAAACCGCGTGCAAGCTGGGAGAGCCAGACCGCTGTTCATTTCCTCATATTCCAAACGAGATATTACGGTAGCAAATCACCCGGTTCTTTACGACCAGAACTATTTACAGGGATACAAACCGGAGGAACCAGGCATGGAGGGAGGTGGCAGAGACAGTGGGTGAAACTGGTAGGTTTTTCGCCTGTTTGGAGAGTTTATATCCAGTTTACTTCATTTTAACATTGCTATTGCTTTGTATGTCGGGGGCGGGAGATTCATGTGATTGGTTGTTGGTCGCGTTGCTCGCAAAAAATCGCCAAGCTTCAGACACGCCCAGCTTCAAGATCTTTTGATGCCTGTAGTGTAGACGAGCCGTTAGTCTTTACGTTTTCTGGGTCTACGGGATGCATTTGTTGCTCTACCTGTTTCTCTAAGATGCGAGAGATTTCTCCCAGCGTTCGGTCCAGACCGGACACTTTGTTGTTGGCCCACTGGCCGCTGTCCTGGCCCTGCAGCTGCTTCAAGAGGTCCTTCACCAGGCGCTGCAACCTGAACACACAGCCAAAGGTTTATTATAAATCCATTTACTAAAAACAGTTCTGTATCCATGATTCAATGTTTCATCAGCCATCTTTGATCCACAACAGAAGGGCTGAAACTCTTATCTAGTTAAATGATTAGTCAATCAACAGAAAAATACAATTTGGATTATCAATTCATTGATTTAATCATTTTTAGGAAACATTACAATAAAGTTCAGTTTCAACTTCTCTGATGATAAGACTGCTGCTTTTCTTTGTTTTTTAAATGAGTGGACTTAATCTATTTGTCATTTTGACTGAATATCACTGAAAAGGGTCAATCAAAAAACCAATGTGGATATTTTGTTAAGAAATAAACGTTTTAAAATGAACATGATTGAGCCTCTAATGTTTAAATATTGACCAGCTGTCTCTTACAGCACATTTAAGTTTTTACTGGTCATCCCAAAACCAAACAGTCTACAGATTGTCATCTTTGGTAAATTATGATTTTTTTTTTACAGTTAAATAAGAAATAAAACAAGTTTAATTTTAAATAGTATTATTCATGAGTTTTGGAAAATTGTGAAACGTTTAACAAACTCAATTTTCAGAATCTTCTTTAAAAAGATGAAGATTAATCAATTGTGAAAATAGTTAATGGTAGCAGTAACCTACACAAAAGATTTGTCAGAGTAAAATAAAATAAAATAATTTGAAAGGTATACACTCACTTGGCCTTGTATGGGGAGTCGGGGACTTGCGTCTTAACTTCCATTGTCGTCTCGAATTCCTTCGCCCTGCAGAGGGAGGAGTCGGAAAAAGTCTTTGAATACCAGGACAAAAAATGCTTGGCCTGTCAGTAAAGAACACAACGAATGAAAGTGTGAAAAGGGAGAGAAAAAGTTCAAACTAAGTCTGTTTATTTGGCCTGTCAGCCACTCACCAAGTAACTGGGCTTAAAATAATCAGACACCGGCTCAGTAGGGACAAGTGTTTTGCTGCCATCGACTTCATTCTACCTTTAAAATCCGCCTTCCTTTGAGTCGTTTTTAACAAGGGAGGCTCAAGTTCTTCGCCTAACTCAGTGTCAAATAAACAGTAAAGGGGGTTACAAGCATGCAACCCGTGTTTTCAATGTGTGACCTACTAAAAGGTCATGGTCATTAGGGGACTGGTATCTCTGTGGCATTACTCCAACAGTCTGAGAAACTCAAAGTGTGTGTGTGTGTGTGTGTGTGTGTGTGTGTGTGTGTGTGTGTGTGTGTGTGTGTGTGTGTGTGTGTGTGTGTGTGTGTGTGTGTGTGTGTGTGAAATTGGGTTGGGGATTCTATCTGTCACTCAGGTTTTCCCAGACATGATAAGTAACTATTGATCAGTTAGATTGAGCGCCTTCCGGTTACCCATCTCTACACTGATAGGATCAAACACTTCCTGGAAGACGACAGGTGGATTTGTCCCCAGCAGTCCCAAAGCCTTATCCACTTTTCACAATCTCTTGTATTCAAGGGCAGACATCTAGAGGCAACTGATAACTCAACTCACGGCTAGGACATCAAGTTACAAAAAAAAGGTTGAATTGCTATGCAGCGCCAATGTTCTAGTGCTCAGACAGATTTAAGTTATACTGTAGAAGTTGTTTTCATGATGTTAATCGGTTATTTATTATCTGTAGAAATGTAGCCGTTATAGAACTCTTGTAAAGACTAAAATAAATAAAAGGAAGGTAACATTTAAACAAGCAATCTACGAAATCAGCCAGATAACTTTTCAAATAATTTTTTTTTTAGATGACAGTCTCAATGCATTACACGTCAATGTCAATAGACCAAGTTAAAAGCAAGAATAATAACATAGTCATTCTAGACAGTCATTTTTCGTGTCCTGAGACTAGGATAAATGGGTAGCAGGGACTTGTGCTTTCGGAAGGGCCTGAACTCTATCCGCCCTGTTTGTCATTCTAATATAACAATATTAATCTCTGACAGGTTTATACCCAACCAGGTTAAACAGGGAGCAATTGCAGAACAATCCATTATTGTCATAAGCAGCCCTTGTTAAATGGGCCTCTGGCAATAAATATCTGTGATCAGCAATGAGAGAAAGCTAAAATCTATAATGCAATACTAGAAGCATTTTAACATAACAAATCTCCACCCCTGATACCCAGGACGACAACATATGTTTAGTAAAAGGAGCCAGGCATAAGTTCAAAGGTAACAAAGGAGAGTAGAGAATCAACAAAAACTTAAAATATACTTTACTAAAATAACTCAATGTATTTAAACTCCATTTATTTGTACGTGCTTTGATGTAAATTACTACAATAACTCAATGTACTTAAACCCCATTTATTTGTATGTGCATTGATGCAAATTAGTACAATAACTCAATGTACTATAACCCCATTTAGCTTGTATGTGCATTGATGTCAATTCATATACAAGCAAGACCTTTCCCCTTAATCTAGGGCAGCAGACAGTCGAATAAATTAGAGCTAGCTTACCACCTCATACTGTATACCATACGCCATACAGGAGTGTCTTTGTATATACACCACCACCTGAGGTCCACACACAACAACACACTGGCCACTCTGTTCCCTGCTGAGTGAACCACGAGCAGCCAGCTCCAGACCAGCAGCCCGTAACGGAGCATAAGTGGAGCTTTCCAAATTCAGAACCCATCCTGACACTTACTGACAGACTACTTACATGAATTTTTAATAGCATTTTTCTCCTTCCCAAAACACTTATTAGAGGTTATCCAAACCTCAAAAACAAACATGTGGGTTAAAATGTGTGTTCACTGCTTTATGGCAGAGCAGAGCTGCCATGTTGGCCTGCTGAAAAGCCCAGTGAGAGGCACTCACGTTTTACGGACGCCATACGGTGTTCCAATAAAACGGTTCGTTTCCACCCGGTGGTGAAGCGGTTCACCTTTATGTTTACTGGGGCTCTGTGTTATTTATGACCCCTGAAAGCCCTGCTGCCTTTGAGTGCTAGTCTCAGCAGGGCTGGTGCAGGAGTGATGGTGAACAGAGACAGATCATGTTGTCACTTTCTCAGCACCGCTGAGCCTCACAAAGCCAAAAACAGCAGCACTGAGAATAAAGAAATGTAGCAGAACGTTTCAGACTATTGCAGCCTCTTTTGAAACTTTTTCTTTTTTGAAATAAGAAAAAGCACAATAATAATGTATTATCTTTAGAAATCCCACTCAGGTCAAATCCACAGGTCATTAATAACACGAGGTTTGAGGCTCTATGAGGATCATTAAGTCTGTTTACACAGGAGGACAATGACCTCTGAAGAAATGTACTCCAGACTTAAATTGGCAATAGAGATCCACCTAAAATAGTCTCCTAGACAGGTCTGCTCACTAACTAAGCTCTCTTACTAGTTTGTTTATCTACGTGTTCTTTACAATTGATAAAACAAAACAATACAAGTAAATTAAATGTTTGCAGAGGATATACACAACTGACGCCATTACTATTATAAGAGTGTATGGATCATGTGAGATGTTAAAAAAAACCATTATTATCTGAATAATAAACCACCAAATATAAGAGACTAGACTGTGCGATGAGTCAGCAAGTGTTATTATTATAATAAACACGATCTTAAAGCTGTAATATTGTACGGTAACCTCAATTTATAAATCAAAATTAGCATTTAAAGTTCCTAAATCCATGAATAGATCTTTTAAATACCCAAATAAATATAATTATCATAAAACACAAGTGTTATTAGGCTAGCAATTAAAAAGCTATTCGGCTTTTCTGTACCCTTATTGTTTACACATTTTTTTTTTTTTTTTAGGTATTTTGCAATGGAAAGGGTATAGATGATAATTTAAGATAAAAACATCATACAGTAGTTGATCGCTGTATAAACTAGATTACTTATGTCCAGCCATTAAGACCCCATTATCAACACAACCTCCATTATATTGTTAATGGACTGCACTTAAATTGCACGGAGGGACAAAGCTGCTTTACAATGCCTCTCATTCACCCGAGTGCACACACACTCACACAGAACATACTGGACTTGCCGATGAGGCACATTTTTGGGTTGAGTGCCTTGCTCAGGGACATTTAGCCATGTGGACAGAAAGGCCAGGGGCCAGGGATCCAACACTAACCCTGTGATGAATGGACTACCTTCTTTACCTTCTGAGCCTCACCATTAAGGCTTTCTGCAGTTTAAGATGTTTGCAATGCGATTGTCACATCATAAACACATATGGCTTGTAAGAAATTCAAAAATATTGCTTGATTATTCATAGGCTACCGTCGGCTATACGCATATTTGTTGTTAATGTTTAAATGATGTTAAGGATATCTCTGCCACTGACTGAGTCTGATGGAGACCATTTCATTTGTTTTGGTAAGCAACATTCCTGTCTGTTTTATTCTCATCCTGTTTGTAGTAGAATGGTGATAATAATCTGCATCAATAACATCTACAGAACGTATTGTCAACGTTGTGTCTCTTCCCACTCCTCTCCCTCCCTGTTGTGACAGCCAGTTAAATAGATTGAGCTCAGGTCCAGGTTCTGACACACAGCAGCTCTGACTCCTATTTGTTGATTACTATTGATTTTCTTTGATACTTCATTTAAAAATCAATAGCTCAGAAGAAGAAAAATAGGCATGTCTCATACATACTTTAACATACATCCTGTGCAGCGAGGAAGCCTTCAGATTTGGCAATGGCATGGCAGCAATTTGGAGGAAAGCTCTTTACAGGTGAAAGCCGGGGCCTACGGATCGATTTGCAGTTTTGCTCCCCAATCACAGAAAGTGGTCATAAATTAAGCTCATCAGTGTTACCTTGTGGACAGCCAGGATGCACATAACATCTGCTTTCCATCTCCTTGTCACTCATAAAAAAAAAAAGTCCTGGCACAGTTTTGTCCTCTGTGCCTCTGAGAGGATGAAGAGGAGAAGAAACAGAGCGAGTGCAGGGCTGACAGACAAAAAGAGAAGGAGAGAGGAAAAGGATGCATTACCTGGAGTTCATCCTGGCGCGGAGCTTCTTTGCTTTCTTCCGTGCCTTCTGCCTCTCTTCTCCATCCTTCATGTTCTCGGAAGACACAGAGCTGTCCGTCACTATATCCACAACGTATTTCTTCAGGGAAAGATGCTCCTAGGAGTAGACACATTCAATACATCAAAGACATTACTGGCAGGTGTTTGCACAATAACTTATAACGGACATTTAAAACAAACTATTTTGTCTGTTTTTGGTATTAAAACAAGCCCATTAATCAGTGCTGAAAAGTAAGTAAGTACTTAAGGACAGTTTTAAAAAGGTGAACTTGAGCACTTCCATTTCCTACGTCAGTACATTTCAGAGGGAAATATCACTAGATTTTTTAGAGCTCTTGATTCTATTGATATTCTACAGCTATTGATGAAACCTACACAGGATCCAAATAGGTTAAATTGGCTTTGCCTGGTTGGCTACAACATTAACATGCCACTTATAAATAAATGCATCTGTAATAATATTCCTCAGCAACTTAAACTCAACTCTTGACACAATTATTGTAAAGAAAATAGAAGAATGGCAGATGGTAAAAGTGAGACTTGATTGCCTTATCATCAAGAGTTGTGTGTATTGTACACCTCAAGTTATTCTTCTTTTTTTTTCTGTCAATTTATTGAACATGTCAGAAACAAAACATACAACAACAATAATAATGATAATAATGATATATATCATTGTCTTTCTTGTTTTTTCTCACTCATGATAATTATAACAAAGTACAAAAAAAAATTATACAAAAAAAAAAAAAAAAAATCTCAAATAGTCTCCGTCATGTTCAACAGGGGCAAGAAGAAGCTTAAAAAAATGTGTTATGGTCCTACCCCCTCTGGCATACATTTTCCTTATGAATAAAATATTAGGTCATCGTCATCAGTCATCTTTACAAAACAATCAGAAAGAAATTACTTTTACAATTACAAGAAATAAATAATAATTCTAATAATGTTGTGGAAATACAACAGCAAATATACTACTTTTTAAATGTCTGTAGTTAGAATTGATAAACCTCAGATGTGGCTCTGAATGTATTTTGTGACATTGAGCTCTACACCTCTCAATAACACCATTGTATCCTGTAATAATCTCTGATGCTCGGCAGTCTTTTGAAGCACCTCGCCCATGGACATGCTAAACGGCCGGAGGTGTAGCCTCCTGTCTGTCCCTGTCAGATGACGCTGATATTTCCACCAAGAGACAGGGGGATGTAACCCAATTTGAACAACATGATGCATGTGCTAGAAACCAATTATCCAATTATGCTGTCATCCAGCACCCCAGAGGAAAGGACGGCCTCACAGAGAAAAGGGTTTCCATTCAGACGATATGGTTGAGATAAACTGTGTGGGCTGCCTTGGCCGTTGGCAAGTTTTGTCAGAGTACCTGAAAGGGTTTCTCACTTTGGAAATGCAGGTGTGTTAGGTGGGCGAAAGTGAATTATTAGTGTCCCAAATCTACTAACTAAAATGTTTCTTTAACATTATTACTTTACTACCCTAAAAAACTGTTTTATAAATGAGAGTCGCACAGTTTTGGTAATTTTACAGAATGGATATTCTGGGTTTTTTGTTTTTCAATGATTTGAAGTGGGCGAGACTCCTTTGGAAAAAGTTGATGTTGACAGATTAGGTGTTGTTTGAAATTTGCTCTTAAATCTGATTGTCCCACAAAAAAACAGTTCTAATGATGCAAATGAGCGAAATCTACGTGTTGAACTCTTAACAAACCATTTAAACTATATTTTCTTTGAAATTGAAGTTTTTTGGTTGTGTTCTTAGTAATTGCTATTCAATATTTTAGAGAAATATATTAGATTTAAAAAGACACATTTCTCAGAAAGTGTTATCCTGATCAAGCTGTCAATTTACGAGTAGTCTTAGATGCTAAAAGTAACAAGAGTAAAAAGTATAATGAAGATGCTGATAGAAGCCTGGAATATGTGTGTGTGTGTGTGTGTGTGTGTGTGTGTGTGTGTGTGTGTGTGTGTGTGTGTGTGTGTGTGTGTGTGTGTGTGTGTGTGTGTGTGTGTGTGTGTGTGTGTGTGTGTGCACCTCTGCCCCCGACTCCATGACACCACAGGTCACTCATGACTCATGACCGTAGCTGTCCCTCTCTTGGGAGGCAGCTGCTCAGTAATCTCTCTGAGAGGCTATCCAGTGAAAGAGCCACACACTTAGTGGAATTGTTTCAACACAACCAAAACATCTTTGCAAAATCACACTGGTAACATAAAAGGCTACCTGAAATATGAAAAGTGGTATAAGGCTGATGTACAGACTATGATGCTGACTAGACTATGAAAGCCAATTAATATATAATGATTATATCCCATTTCCTGTTGCTAGAAGTCTGAATAACTACGGTAATATACTTTTGAGTTTTTGAGACAATCAGACTCGATGACAGACAGGTGTCTGCCACTGAAATGTTGTTACAAAGCAGCATAGACGCAGGCCTCGGGGCATTGCTGCCGCACAATACCACAGATTGCCCCTGGCGAGGGTAACATGATACCACTCTACACATCTCTCCCTTTACCCCACACAAAAAACCCTATACAGATCTCACAGGGGGCCAACGCAAATACAGATTACACAGGACATGTTCATGCACTGCCTCTTTTGTCCCATACAAAGGCCTGAGAGGTAGGCTTTCAATTAGGCGTGAAAGAAATCTGCTGTATTTCATGTCGGCGACTAGATGAGATATGACACTAAGCTGGATACAGTTACAGTCACTACAGTGGTTTACATGACAGAACTGTATTGAAATTAATACGACCAGTGACAATTAAAGAGTGGAATAGTAACATGGAGACAACAAAAAAAACTATTCGTTGGTTTCCCTCTTTCAACAGCAGCTTTCCCTGCTACAACTTGATGAATGTCAGATCTCAGAACAGTGTGTGGGAGGGAGAGGCTCGCTTCAGCTGGCCGTCTGGATATTTCATCAAGGTACTCAATTTGTGGCTATCAGCGCAGCTTTGACTACAAGACATTTAGGACTATTCAGTGCCTTTGGGAGGTCGGATACCCTCTGCAGACTGGTGATCCCTCTCCTGGCTATTTGCAGAGCAGTACAGACACTCTTTTCTAGAGAAGCCACTAGTTTTCTATCTAAAGGTGAACAATAGATAAAAGTCCTTATGTCAGAAGCCATGGGATGTGGATATTACCTGCATCACTTTAAACCAGGACAGATGGTGAGTTAAAGAGCGATTGCATTTCTCAAGATCTCCCCTCGTACATCAATCCTACCCTTTTGATAACCATTGTTTTTTCCAATTGAATTCACAAGTCAGAATGAGAGGGAATTACCAAATATGAAGCCACAGGACATTTGCTTCCCGCCTCGGCCGAAAAACTATGGAGTGACCTCTGCACAGATGATCCAACCATCTTCATTTTAATTAAAAATCTTTCATTGCAGGAAGAGTTATAGAGCACGGTCTGGAAAATAGTTGGCAGTGCAATAAGTGGAATAGTGGACACCAAAATGAGGTTTGATATAAATAATAAGGGGTCACATAAGTAATCTAAACAAAGTCCCCAGGCGTAGATATATTGCAAAGCTTGATGTAAAATAAGAAAAAGTAGTTGTAGACATATTATCTATAATGACTATAGGCCAAGTAAAACACTAAATGTGTCAACAATGACAGGGTTGAGAAAAGGAATGATATTTTTACTGGTATATGTATTGACAAAACAAAACAATATATAAGCTGAGAAAAGAGCAACACCTCAGAATGATGGTTATTGGTCAAACGATCTAACCTATAGAAGTAGACACACTGCACATGTATATGAAGTAGTGCTCATGTACAACCTGTTTACAGTGCTATATTGGGGAAGTGCTTCTCTCCATTGCCTTGTTTATCAAACTGTCAAACCGAGAAAAAAATGACCTGCATTTGCAAAGGAAATGATTTAGAGGAAAGGAAGGAGGGGGTATCAATTATTCCCCGGTGAAATAAGTCTTGAATGAAGGAGCTGCTGGGGCCAAAAGGTGCTGCGTATAGCACCAACAGTTGTCAGCCTCACAATGAGCACGGCTGAAAAGCCAATCTCATATTGCAGCCTGAGAGGTTACCTTGCATTAACGAGCTGCCTTCCCATGGAAAAGCGCTCCATGACAAAAACAGCCTGGAGACAAGGGGGTGATGTCACCCTTCCACTGAAGCACTGAACCCTAACTGTGTACATTTCAAGGCCCATTTGTAATCGCACAAAGACAGGAACCGAGCCGTGGCAGTATACAAGGGGATGCATAAACAATAATAATGATCATGTCATAAAAGATAACTAAGGTGTCTCTTTGTGTTTTTACATGACACATGCAGCAGCAGGGTTATTTGACAGGATGAGTCCATGTTTGTTCCTGACAGAGTGATACGCACCACTTCCTCATCGGAGAGCTCCCGTCCCTGGATGCTGCTACTGTCCCGCACGGCCTGTTGGTGCCTCTTGCCCTTGGTGTGGCTGAACAGGTGCACCTCTGAGGTGATCTACAAACACAAACACAGCGGTCAGAGGTCACCGCTGCAGACACAATGGAGACAGAGGCAGGAAAGGGTCAACAGAGCCCCATGGGACTCTGGTGAAACGATATACCACATAGACTTTTCAATAGGACATGACCCGTCTCTGCTGAACCTCAGTTTAAAGCAAAGACTAAGGGAAGGACATGAAAGGTATGTGTAACAGCACTCCATAGATGACTGGTCAAGGCACATGGAGAGGCTGCACATTGAAACACTGTAAGTAGGGCTGCTCCATTATGGCAACAATCATAATCTCGATTATTTGGGTCAATAATTGATTATTAAAAACGATTATCCATTTATTATAAAAACATCAATTTATTGGAGAAATAAAGTGTGAACAGTATGTTTTTAACAGTTGATTACCCTGAACGTTAAGTATAAATCAACTGAAAAACCAATAAAAAAAAGTAATAATAATACAAAAATAATCGTTTTATTTCGATTATGTTGTTTTCGTAATCGTAGCAAGCCATAATCGTAAATGTGATTAAAATACGATTAATTGAGCAGCCCTAACTGTAAGATAATAAACTAATATAAATATAAATACAGGAAGAGACACATACATATAGAAATGAGAAGAGTCAAAGAGGTTGCAGACACACACAACAATAAACAGAAATCATAAAGACTTTAGATAAGATAAAATACTCATTAGAAATGTAAGAAATAGAAAAAAGCAAGCTGAACATTATGAATCTGTATCAGAAGAGATAGAACGCATTAATAGCAGGAACAGTGAGGTTATGCTGGGTACAGATAAGATGCTTTTTCCCCCCATTACAAACACAATAACAAAAACAGAATACTTTACTAAAAAAGTTCCATATTTAAAAAGACCTTAAAATATATAATACATTTTTAAATAAGCTTGATTTGCTTTCTTACAGCGTCAGTCAGTCAAGTATAAATGTAATGATACGTTGCAGACTGGATGTGTGAATAAAATGTCTGAGAAAAGGCAACAAAAAGAGGCAGGTGAACAGCAAGCGATGTTGTTCTCCCATCGCTGGAAACAAGCCCATTTCAAACGCTCTGTGTTTGATGTCATTAAATTAAGTGCTTGCTGCTGACCCATCCATGATCTCTGGTGTCAGATGCTGGCCAAGGTCATCCAACATTTTAACAAGATTCCCTCTTTCACCCCCAGCCCTCCACTTTATCTGATTCTGGTTTGAAGACTCAAGGTGTCCCACCCTTGTTGCCGTGGTAGCCCATCTGTCAGAGATAAATATGTCTGCTTGTGGATTTGTTGCCTGACACTTGAAGAAGCATAATCATGTCCGCTCATAAATCACTGTTAAGAGTCTATGTTTAATCAATGCATTTAAAATCCTTATTTTATAAACGCCTTCTTCCAAAAATCCTCTGAATCACCTTCCCGAGCATTTTTTTGTTTATACACAGTCGGCTTAATAACATGGTAGAGTTTGCCTTGAGCTGTTCTTCTGCAGCATCTGCCCTCCAAAGACACACACATAGAAGTTCAGGTGTCTAAGATATTTAAATGGGAGGTTTGGTGAACAATTAAAGCTCATTGGAAGTAATCAGGATCACATCTCTCTACCATTAAAGAAGCCATGGAAGTTGTATTGTGAGATTCAACATAGTACAGTAAGTATACACGTATAACTTAAGCCCAGAGACTGAGGGGATGAAACCGTACATACCACCACGCAGCACAGGGAGCACTGTTTTTTGCGCTCATATGGTGTCAGTTTGGGAGCGTAGTCTGTGTTAGCATGTCGACCACTGCTGAGCTCGGCAGCCTTCTCCTTCCTCTGCTCGATCTGCTCCATATGTCTACGGCTGCTCTCGTCATGCTATGAAAGAAAGCAGAAACCAAGGATCAGAAGAGAACAGGGATTACTGTATGGTCACAGATTGAGATGCAAGGTGGTATCAATTCACCTTCATCTGTATTTTCTTCTGGAGCTCCTCCATGGCCTCCTGTTGGGCAGCATTGAGAGCAGCCAGACGCTCCTCTCGGTCCCTTCAGAAAGGATGTTGAAAAGCAGGGAGACATTTACACTACAAGTTTCAAATGTAATAAAGAGACTGTTGGTATTAAACAACCAGACTAAGGGACAGTTTCATCCCCCATAAGACCGCTAAGCACCTGAACTTTTGAAAGAACATACATAACATTCCTCCGTTTGCAACTATCACTATTCCAATGACTTGTATATAGACTATTCTGCACTATTTCTATTATATTTGATTTGATTTGATTTACTTGCCCTATTTGATCAGTTTTATTGTGTTGCACTGTTGGAGGAGCCTGTGACCTAAGATGTTCATTGCCATAACCAGGGGCGCCGCCAGGGATTTTGGGCCCCATGAAAAGATAATCACATTGGTTACTTATGGCGCATTTCCACTGCAGCGGGTAGCCCCGTTTAAGCGTCCTTCAATCGTCCTCAAGCGGCCAGGCCAGTTTTTGGTGGCCTTTCCATATAGCGTAGCACCGGCTAGCGGGTACTTTTTCCGGCCCCATAAAATCGTGGTTCTATCAGGCCAGGGCTGAACTAGTGACGTCAACACTCTCGACTGCTGATTGGTCAGAGAGAATCGTCACGAGATTGCGCGCAAGATCATTCCTAGTGTCGCATATATATCTAGAAGCAAGCTTGCAGCATATATATACAAAGCATTTTTGTAAACGGAGGATCTACAAAAATGACAACGTCAAAGAAAAGCACACCGTGGTCGACCGAGGAGGTGACGACGTTCCTACATCTCATTGGGGATGATCAAATCCAGCGGGAGCTCGACGGAACAACTCGAAATGTGAAAAAAAAAAAAAGCCGATCGCCCCGCCTTCACTGCGTTGCTACCCCCGTAATGAAATCCGGCCCTATCTGTAATGGAAATGCCCTCGGCCTCGGACGGCCAGCAAGGCAGCCCGAAGCCTGAGCGAGGACGCTTAGGGACGCTTAAACGAGGCTACCCCGCTGCAGTGGAAATGTGCCATTAAACATTTCTTTCCTAATGTTCTAAAATAGTTTGGTCCCCTGTCAGTCACGGGCCCTTAGAATCGTCCTAACTTTGCACCCCCTTACGGCGCCCCTGGTCCTAACTACACTGTAACTATGCACAAATGACATTGTGCATAGTGAGACTAACTTATGGCAACTAAAGAGTTCTCATGAACTGGGAAAAGTACTGCGGTGTGAAAGCGCCTAATGAAAGCCTTGAATCTTGAATCTTGAATCTACCCCCGTATATGAAACTGAAAGGATTGACATACCTGGCCTTCTCCCGCGCTGCATCCTCTCTAGCTTTCTCTTTGTCCTGTTTCTGCTGTTCAATACGAGCCTCCTGCTCCTTCCTCCTCATCAGCAGCTCCTCCACCCGCGCCTGCCGCTCTGCTTCAAGGACCCGTTTACGCTCCTACAGAGGAAGCACGAGAGCTTTATAGAGATCCATCTCAACTCTAAAATGACAACTAGAAGAATGAAAAGTCCAAATGAGCACCTGCACAGCCTCGTCTCTGGCCTGCTTCTCCTCCTGCCTCCTCTGCCTGTCCTCCTGCAGCTCGTTCAGGCGTTGCTCATACTCATTTAACTTTGCAAGGGCATCGTGCCTCTTGTTTTGAGCCTCCAGAGTGTTGATGAAGGCGATTTCATTCACCTGTACATATCATTTAGGTAAACAGAGAGGAGTTTGAGGGAGATGCCTGAAGCCTAAATATTGCAATTGTAATGAAAAAGGAAAAAAAAAGGAATAATATTTTGTCTAGAATCAACCAATCTGACATTCTCCAGATCCGCAGCACGCTTTATTGATGCCATGCAACACATTTTTAAGTGCCATTGTACATGTTCCACTTAGTTTTTTTTGTATCACTTAATTCATAAATGGAACAATTGTGTTGACTCCATTTCCTCCTTTACCTTGGCCTCTTCTTCTTGGGCTTTCTTCACGATGGCCTGGAGCTGCACCTCTCTCTTTAACTCTGCGTGTAACAGCTTTTCATCCATCATCCTCCGACGCTGATCCAACAGCTCCTCCTTCCATTTCCTCACCTCTTTCTCCTGCAGAGAGTGAAGAGTGAGAAGCAAGAGTGAGTGCAAATAAAAGCAAATAAAAAATAATAATTTACATTCTCCGAGACAACACAGACAATGGATCCTTAATCTATCAATTGCTACGCTCTCTGGTGTGAGCACATGGGGATTAATGCAAATACACACCACGGTTTCTATGTGGTTGATCCTGATTTATTCTAGGACTCACTCATCTTGCCATGGGCTGGAGTACAAAAACAAACTTCATGAAAGGCTGTTGATTTTGGCCAGGGGTCTCTCTCACGACTGTCTGCGGCCAGCTGGCCTGGACGCGACGGGAGGGGGTTGTCATATTTAGTGATTCTATCAGGCAGTGTGCTGACAAATCCTCTCGTTAGGAGCCAGGCTGGGCTTCTCTCGCATGGAGTTTCTTCGGGGTGCTTTCCGTCAACTTGGCATTCTTACCCTCTCCATGAGCTTCTGCAGTTTGAGCGTCTTTTCCTCCCGGAGTTTGTCCCTCAGCTGCTGCGCCTTCAGCTGTTTCTCCTCATGTTTCTTCTTTGACTCAGCAATGGTTCTGCCAAAAAAACATGGAAACAAATCATTCATCTCTTTGGTTTTCCTCTTCATCAACAAAGGCAGACATATACTCTGATAAGCACTAGGGCCTGTTTAGAAGTTCTGGGGGGTAACCTAAAAAGAAAAGGGAGGCCATCATGCAGTAAGTGGGCCTTAGACTGTCAGGCTGCTGGGTTACATCCTTGACAACATACAGGAGAGTCCGGTTGAAAACGAGTAGATTTAAGGCGCGAGCCAAGTAGATAGGCTAAATGTACTGTTGGGTGATTTAAAGGTTTTAGAAATAAAGGAAGCAGCCAGATTTTTTGTATATTATGTATTTATTGTTGCCATCTTTATAAATGTCATGTTCTTATATGTTGTATTGTGAGGGACTGCGGGTGGAAATTAGCTCAAAGCAAAAATCCAGCCTATTTACACTTGAAGCATTATTTGTCTTAAGTGTTCATTAATGTTCATTGTCCCGGTTCAAATAAACGATTAAATGAAATGAGATGTGCTCAACCAATCTCTGCATAACATTCATATTTTGCACCTCTTGCGTGATGGTGAGGACAATTTCTCGTGCATGTGGATCCCATGTCCAGGAGGCCGAGCAGGTTCTTCTTCTACGATTTCCCCCCATGAGGTATTCTGACGCCATGGCTCACGAGCTACAGGAAAGACAAGCGAGCAAAATGAAATGACTTCAGGGAAATGTTTTGCCATTCAACATAACGAGAGTTTAGTTTTGTATCCAGATGTTGAACTACATACCGTCATAATCTGCCAGCATGTCAGTCCAATCTACATTGACTCCACAACCTCCATTCACGATGCTAGCCTGTGGTCAATTGTCAACACACAACAATGTAACAACAGTCACACAAAGAACAAACATTCCCAGTGTAAATAAACATCCTTATTCTTACAGAGAATTCACTTTCGTTGTCAGTCTCCAGCTCGCTGTTCTCGGCCTCAATCTCTCTGTTCAGCTGCTCCTCCTCAGCGATGGCGCTGGCGATCGCCTCATCGTTGGCCTTCTCCAGACGCTCGGCAAGCTCCTCTTTCTTTGCCAGGACCTCTGCCATGGACTGGGGCTGAACACATGACATTTTATACTTCATAAATGGTGAGGTCAACACACAGATAAACAAACACTAAGGAAGCAGGAAACAATCTTATTGTAATGTACTAAGCCGCATGTATGCACTATTTTTGAAATATTACAGTAGTAAAAACAAAGATATAATAAATGGTTAGGTTTCCAGGTATTATGCATGCTGTCTCTAACACACTCTTATGGCTTACCGGGGGCAGAATGGTGACCTCATTTTACAACTTTTTTTTTTTTTTTTTTGCTTACATTATGTTGAAGAACTTTTTCTATTCCTTTATGATTCACTTTTATGTACAAATAATGTTTATTAAATATTAGAGAAACTGAAAATGCAGTGTATTACAAATACTAATATAGAGACAATGTTTCTATTTGTTGTAACCATGAGAGGAATTCATAAATCTTAAAGTTGTATAATGTTGATATTTCCAATTTGAAATAAAGCTTTCAATGTGCAGCAGCTGTAACACTTTGTTTCAGCTGCTGTGCGGTTGGTTTAATTAATACTTGGGGGAACAATCCAAAGACTTGAGGGGAACACGATATCAACCCAATCACAGTCTGTACCACACAATCATCACAAGAATCACAAGTGAGGAAGCATTCAATAATCATGCAGTACACATGTACGGTGAGGATGAGGAGATGGTGGAAGGAGGCGGCTGATGGTTTAGCGCCAGGAAGTTGTTTCTTTAAAGTATTTGGAAGTTTTCATGACATGGCAATAATAAGTGAATAGCACAGATTACTCCATAGCATAAACTATTATTAGTCAATCAGGAAGCCTTCTTGACAACGTGTATCTTTTACATGAGGAATACATGGGACGATACAAAAGTTTTGGATTAAAATCTTGAGCACAAAAGTGTTGCCTGAACAATTCAAACATTAGAGTGGTGTTACATTTGAGGCCAAATTGCCCACACTGTAGTATTTTCCACATTTTTCCTTCACCACCTGTCAGAATCGGACGCCACTGAGAGGTGTAGTCATCCTTGATTAAGCAAATGGAGCTCTGTGTTTACACACTACTTGATGCTAAATAATCGTGACAACACCAGAAAGGCTGTACTAAGTAATCAGGATTAGTTAGCATGTTAGCGGGGTGTGTTGAGCCAAAAGCCAGTTTTCCGTGTTACAAGGGTGGCTTTCTTTTTACTTGGCTAGATTGTCATGGCAACTTATGCTGCTGACCTAACATGGTCCCGGACCAGGTCAAGTTCAGAGTTTTTGCTCAAAGAACTTTCACTAACTCAGTCCTTTGGAATTAGCGTCAGTCAGTCAATTTATGAGCACAACAGATTGACATGATGTCACGCCAAATAAATAACTGAAGGCACTTGGAGTGCATGTCACTGTAAAGTAAATATGACTTGAATTGAAAATAATGGTTTTTCTGACGCTGGTACCGGATTTTAGGTTTTGTCAGGCTTTTTAAAACAAATCATCACTTGCTTGGTAGTACAGCCCTCTGAAGTAGGCGGATAATTTTTCCTAAGATCTGACGCTGGGCTTGAACACAAACTGAAACTCAGTACAGGTTCTGGAGCATTTCTTTGCACAGAATTTAGTCAAAGAAGAGGCCAAAATAACTAAAAACGAGTTGAAGGAATATTTTTAGGGAAACACCCTGGGAGCACTTGCTCGAGTACAAAAGTCCTCTACTCACAGCTATTCTTCACAGTGAACGGTGTTATAACAACACTACACAGAGCTATGCGGCATTGCGTGCACATTAGGTCTGGAGGTTTCTTTAGATTGACTTTGTTTAGGCGGTGAAGTACCCTTGGGGATCCCTGGCCCCCCTCCCTCGCCCTCCCTCTGCTCCTCCATCTCTCAGCACTCACAGTAGAAAGCTCTGTGGGGTCCAGCACACTCTCCAGTTTCACCGCTGCCATGGGAGTCTCAGCCTGTCCTGGAGCAGATGTGGCCATGCCCTGCGACGCGCCACCCTCAGCCCCACTGTCCCCCAAGGCCAACAGTGCACCATGCGCATCCGCCTGGGGGGGGTCGGGGGATGTAGAGAGGGTCACAGTAGGGACTGCTAAGATCATGTCTGTTGGTGGGTCTGGGGCTGAGGATGCGGGGGGCTCTGGGGCTTGGGGAGGGGAAGGAGCTGGTATGGGGGGAAGCGCGTCTTCACAGGGGGCGTCGACACACTGCCCCGAGTCTTGTACATTCTCTGCTGGGGGCTGCACCGACAGTCACACACAAACTCGATTAAAGTCATGCATATTTCAAGCAATACATGACAGCAATAACAAACCAAAAACAAATCAAGTCAATACTCAACACATGGCTGAAAACACAAATCATGCAGAAAAGCTGATACTGACATGCCCTAAACATCCAATTATGATCTAAATAAGCTGATCAATTGGATATACTGATCTGTATTTCAAAATCTACCGATGGCTAGAACACACTCTTACCAGGTGTGTCTTGAGGTATCGACAGAGTATTTATTTCATGAGGGTGGAAATGGGTTTTCTGCCTCTGAAATGTCAGTGTACGATCAATCGCCTTAAAGTTGATATGCCCGTCTGAACAGCCTGTCTATGAATACCATGGAGCCCAAAACAAAAACAAATGTGGCTGATAAAAACGTCTAGAGTTACTCTGCGCCTTGTGAATAATTGATATTCAGGGATTTCTCGGGGAGAAAGACGTCACAAGGTAGTGAGCCTCAGTACCTCCATCACGTTTGCGTTCTCTGGATCCTTCTCCAGGGGGTCGGACTCCACGGGGACTTGCTGCTCAGTGTCCTTTTGGGTGGTTTCGTTGCCTGGGGATAACTGAGGATGGAGTGTTTCCTCCTCCTTTGTTGTCAGGAGTGACAGGTTACACTTGCCGCTGTCCGGCTTTGGGGGGACCAAAACAGGACTGACCTTGGTAACTATGGCAGCAAAGCGAGGTTTGGCAGTACGTCCCCTCTGGACCGTCTCCCAGCCCTCAGCATCCTTTTTACCTGGAGGACATGAGAGGTGCTGTGTTAGTAAAGTAAATGTGTTATGGTGCTCTTCATGTTAGAAGAAACCATATTCTCCTAAAGTGAAGACAGGATTCTTACCCAGTTTTTCTACCATGGCGGTGTTGGATTGGCTGTTGATAGGGAGAGACTGAGAGCACTTCACTCGGTCCGCCCAGCTGGGGCCAATGTGCCGGCCGGCTACCAGTGTAGGTGCGGGACCACTGATTGAGAAACACACATCATGTATCAAAACAAACAATGGTGCACAAAGTCAACAGGTAGGATTGTATTCTACCATTACATCTATTCTCTCAGCAGCTCCTACTTTGCTGCCTATTTTTAGAAACTTCAGAGGTCTGAATACAATGCCTATCTAACAGCCCGGCACTCTCCACTCTGAGATAGCTCGGGACTGTATTGGACAACAGGCCTCCGACATGATCGATATCCATTTCCTGCAGCATCCAATTACAGAGCGGTGCCCATATTGAACCAATGCTTCAGCAGTCTTTAACTGACACTTTCATCTACACCTTCCACTGATTCTGTGGCCAAAGAGTGAGAGACTCAACAAATCGCATTAAACAAATGCCTCACCATCAGAAATCAATGGCTGTATTGTTAGATAACTCCTAACTCGTTCAAAAAGCAGGCAAAGTGCATCATTTGAAATATTGATTGGTTAATAACGAGACGCCTCATGATACCATTTTAATCAGATAAAAAGTTGATCTGTAAAAGAAACTAAAATGCCTAATATGGTTTGGTGCAGCATACAGGCCTTAGAGTGAAGAAGACAGTAGGAGAGCTTACCCATAGTTGAGGGCGCGGAGTGCACCCGGAGAAGGAACCATTCTGTCTGCCGAGGGGCTTGGCATCACATGACGTCCCGGAGACATCTTACGCACCTCCCAGGCTAAAGACGTGGGCCTGAACAAAGTGAAAGTAGCAAACATTACTTAACTTACCCTAATTACAATTCCTTGTTGCCATACACGCGCAGACTTGGCTCACACTTTGGCAAATCAGTTAAATGGCTGATTCACTTGCAGCAATTCATGCAATAAATGAAGCATGCAAAAGATTCAGGTTGTCTTATTGATTAACAGTACGCTTTAAATGAACAAATTGGGAGGCAGCACTGGGAATTTCATTTCTTAGTCAATTTACGGTTACAGTGGTCACCGTGTTAAGGAGAAGCCAATAAACTCATGGATCTCTTTGAATTAAAGCCAAGACTATTGATCCGTTCTGTTTGTGACTCAAAGCCAGGGACCAGACACCGGCACTTCCTGTTTCACCTCAGGGAGCAATTGAAAATGGAGAGTGATTGAGATTGAGAGATGAAGAACGGGGGTGAAAAAAAGCAAGTGAAGATCACCTGTTCTGGGCATCTGTTTTCTCCAACTTCTCCTGAAGCTGGATCCAGTCTATGAGAGCTTTGAAATCACGAACGTAATTGTCCAACATCATCAACACCTCCTAAAGATAGCCACCGGAGGGATTATCAACACAAATATGTAGAATGGTACAATAAACAATACAATAAAATGTTAGGTTTAAAAATAAACAAATGAGAAAGTGACACACAAGCATCAGATTATACTGAGGAACATTTGTTGGACAATCAATGTAAAAAGCTGTACATTTCTTTACAGCTTTTTACATGTCCAACAAATGTTTCTGACAAGCAGGAGCTGGCCCACACATATTCCTGTGGAAAGGCAAAGTTTGAGAACAAATAAGGCATTATAGCAAAGGCCTATCATGCACTTGGACTGACTCTCAGGGTTGCTAGGTGGTGGACCGCGTGGAGCTTTTTCCCAGAGCTCTAATGAAACGAACACAACTGATTGATGGGGAGCGTGAAGGGAGTGGTAATTGAGAGTAAAGCTTCACAGTGCTTTTAGTTAATAGACAAGTCAGGCCAGTGAAAGATGTGTCCAGCAGCAGGTCTGCTGATTAGAGCTGGTTAACAGGCAAAGACCACCTCGATGGCGTGGTGTTCATTTGGTAATGAAGGCTGAGATGGAGAGAGGTTTGCTGCTCCTCTGACAGAGAAACCAACAATGAGTGAAGGCACCATAAAGTGGCTTTCAGCATGTTAACAGGCATACTTACCTAAATACAACCCCCACATAACATTTCATGAGGAATGACAAAATGTTTAACCTTCCAGAGGCATTGTCATAAAGGATGGGCAGTTAAAGCCTGTGGTCCATACATAGAAAGAAGAAAGAACAGGTACAGCCTACGGTGAAGTGACTGACCTCTAGAAAATGATCCACTGTTTTGATTGTTTTGAAAAGTAAAACAATTTAAAACCAGAATAGCCAATTTCAATTCAATGTTCAAGTTAACTTTAACAATGACAAATTAAAAGATATTAGGACATTTAACTGCTTTCAAGCAAACAATGACACATGTACTTTTTTTGCCTGGTCCGAGTGATTCGTTTAATAAATCAAGGATGGGCTAAAGGAACCGTTGATAGGAACTAATTAGGCCTAAGGGGCTCTGGGTTAAAGAGGTGTGGACATTATTAATAAGCAAATATGAATCATTCTGCTGGGTGAACAATTTCTATTTGAGCTGGGAAATATATTATGCCAGTGCTGAGGTTTTTATTAAAAATTACGCAAAGCATAACAGTAACATCGCCTTATCTGAGAATCAGGCATCACTTCCTGAAAATGGTAATGTTTACGTCCATAAGTTCATGGGTGGGAAATTGTTAGTGTGAGAGCACACAATGCAGATTGCCCACAGCTACACTGGGGGTTTGTGGCTGTGGGCAATCAGAGCACTCTGCTTCCCCTCCAAATGACTCCATCATCTATCAGTGTCCATTAAACCCAAGCTGGGTGGGACAGGGGATTATGAACAGCACCCAGCTTCATGGCCATTAGACAGCATTAGGGTGTAGAGAGATACAGTGGTATGGGGGGGGGGAAACACCTAACAGCCAGATGTCTGACACAGGCCATGTTGATCACACCATAGGGAGCTGCTTCTGGGATAGTGACAGCGGGACAACCCCACCACAGGGAACTGGGTTACGGTACTGACCGCAGAACGTCACCAGAACCATGCTCAGCATAATGCGGCATGGCAGAAGGATCGATAAAACACAGGACAGGATGTATAATACGCCATGGAGCAACATCACAGTGTACTACATGGCTGCACCAAAACAAACACACAGACCCACAAAAAAGAGGATACTGTAAACAGTGCTGTTAGTAAAACATGTAGGCCATAACGGAGCCGATATGCCTCATTTCAGCCAATGCATGAAAACAAACACAATGCAAGTACAATATTGTTTACAGCCTGTCATCCATATTAAGTCCAGTTAGCCAGGCCCAAAGAAAAGTCCTGTGATAATTCTTTCAGCAGCGAGCCGTCAGAGCCCTCTGACACAAAGCAGAAATCAAGAGGAATGTGAGCTGTGAGGGAGAAATGTTGTTTTGATCTCAATGTCCCCCTCTAGTGTTCATAAATCCTAACATCTTTCATTCCTGTTGGGTCAGTTCAGACCATGAACCCATTTGAATTGGCATTTCTACCATTGCTTGTTTCCCCTGATGTAAGCAGTCTCACCTTGCATTCTACCACGCTCTGGTCAGATTCACAGGTGACGTAGATCTCGTCCACAGCTCGACGCAGGTTGTCGAAGAGGAAAGCCCAGTAGCGTGCCCGCAGGTCCACCTTGCGGGGCTGTCTGGTTTTGGTGGGGCTCTTCTCTCCCCCTTTTTCCAACAATGCTCCAGCTGCAACAGCATTCTGTGGAGACAAAGTGTGGAGCAAACATTATGGTAACAATCACAAACTCATTGGAGAGTCAATCAAGTTTTTAGTTTTCTTTCTTCTATTGGCTGTGAAAAGAGTTTCCACCTATATGCCATATATAAGCAATACCAACCATGCGTACATAACATAAAGGAAAACAGGGAGATTTTAACGTCTTGTGTGGCAATGTTGGCACCACACATTACACTCAAGAAGTAATGGATATATATATAAAAAAAAAAAAAAGCATAATTAAGTTTAAAAAACTACAATAAAATAAGACAATAATTCAACCAGCACCGTCAGTAATACATTTTTGTTAATAATAATAATAATAATAATAATAATAATAATAATGGATTACATTTTTTATTAGAGCGCTTTCACAGGTGCTCAAGCACCTGTGAAAGCGCTCTAATAAAAAATGTAATCCATTATTATTATTATTATTATTATTATTATTATTATTATTATTATTAACAAAAATGTATTACTGACGGTGCTGGTTGAATTATTGTCTTATT
>NW_011343916.1:105611-147297 GCF_000735185.1 Notothenia coriiceps
TAAATAATAATAATGTAAACGGAGGTCCTAGGACGTATTATCCCGATTGGGACTTTATCATTAATTATCTTCAGTAAATTAAGATAATTTTATATGTATTAGAAGATTAACATCAAACAATTTTGTAGGAATTTGGATGTAATCTTTTTTTGTAATACGAAAGCCAGGTATTCCACTTCCCGTTAAACAAAACATCAGTTATCGTAAAGAATTGTGGATTTAATTTCCAACAATACCGCTTGATCGAGTTGTCACCGAACAAAACCGTGGATATCGCGTGTGTAATTCGTAAGTACCAATCTCAACACACTCGTTTCCGTTTATAATTGATAGCGACACCGAATAATATTTCACCGTGATTTGAGGTCTCTCTTGACGACAGGAAGGACTAAAACGACCGACCCGTCCTTCAGGTTCATGTAGGCTTAACAAAAACGGAAAACACATAAGTTTTGTGTGCCTACTCTCGGATGTGCTAAAGTAATTAGTTTGCAAATACAATTTGGTTTTGAACTTTTGAGAAATTTCACGTCTCCGTCCATTAATTAGTTAAAATAGGAAACAAAAATAAAATTTTTTTCTCATAATCCGACAAATTTATACAAATTAGAAGACGTCCTAACAAACCAAGAGATGTCCTAACCCTGTATTTTTTACAGGTGCTCAAAGCGCTTTACAAATACACATTACACATATTAGACATGTAAGAGTCATTACTGTGGACATTACCCACAGGAGCAAATGCGGGTAAAGTGTCTTGCCCAAGGACACAACGGCCTGACGCAGTGGCGTCCGAGGCGGGATTCGAACTGGAGTTCACCAACGCCCCTTGATCTGATGAACAACGCTTAAAACCGCCCTAAGTAGTCTAACCAGTCCAACCAGTATTCTAACCAGTCCAACCAGTCCAACAGAATGCAGTGTCATTAAGAATGGATCGCAAATACTCATTAGCTGTGTCCCAATTCAACGGCCGCATCCTCCTGAGGATGCATTCGGAGACCGCATACGTCACTTCCGCCAAACGAAGGCTGTCCCAATTCAAAAAAAAGACAAGACTCCTCCGAATGCGGCCCGCAAATGCAGCCTTCTTTCCCCAGATTTTAGAGGATACATCTGATGTACACTCCGCGGTGTACCATATCCCAGGATGCAACGGGTGACGGTGACGAATGAGTTTAAAAAAAATATATATGGCTTGTAACGTCCCATCAACGGCTACAACGGTTTCAGCTGGATTCGTTTTTAAATNAATTGTATTTAAAATAACATTTCCAAATAAATAAATCCTTCGAATCTGCCTATAGATGAGAGTAACACCTACGTCAATTCCGGGCAAAAATTACATCCCCGCCCACTTTTCGGGGAAAACAACGCTGTAATTTGAATGAGGGTCAATACAAATTTAGAAGTTTTTGCCAATCCGATCAAAAAAAATTTGAAAACCGTGGATTTTTGGATCTTCAAAGAGCCCGATTACGATGGCCAGTCAGGCAAACAATTACATTAAATCATTTGAAATTGACAATCGGTCTCGATATATGGTNCCGCGGTCCGGAGTCTACTACTCCGGACTACTGTCCTCAGTAAACCCCCCCGGAGAACCTTTTTTCCAACCCTTGGGGACGAGATGGTGTGTTTGTTGGACATTTATATTGGGTTAAACACAAGAACTTTAACTTTTCCGTATAACGTAACACAAACCAACGAAAGCAACGTCAACATACAGAATTCACATAAACCGTACGAAAATAAAACTTCCGCTCCAAATGCGACAACTGTCCTACAACAAACGACGATACCTTTGTTCTTTTGAAGTGTCGGCCCAGGCCTTGAACAGTATTTCAGCGCTATTATTTGGGTGGGTAAATCTACCCTTGTATACTAACCCAGTTAACATGACGTAAACTGTAATTAGAGAGCAAGTCAATGATTCGACCCGGGAGACACTTAAGTATGTCCTGTTGTTAGTCGAGGACAGAAGTGTCATTGAGTGTGTAAACACTTACATTGGGAAGTGTAAGTGTTTTTGACTTTTGCTCTCATTGTTTACGCAGGGAAGGCCCGTTTTAATGCCGAGGCGGGTGAAACCCCCGTTTGTTATGACAGTAAACTTTTACACGCCAGTTATGTTTAAGACTTCAAAAACGGTTAGGCTAGTCTTTACATTCTTGGCACCTAAAACCTAGAAGTATCCGGACTAATTGTTACCGGGTCTGTCCCGTTTTTAATGTAATTCGTAATCTTAACTGCTTAGCCCTAGCTATATAACATAACTAAAAGTATTCTACTCCTCATTAGTAGTGCAGTTGAAATTCCGGGGGGGTGAAAACCCCCTTTGTTGCGACGTAAACTTACCGCTAGTTCGGAACTTCGTGTCTGAGAAGACAATGCCGGCAGATTGCCGCCGCACGCAACTTCGAAAGTTGCGAAGACGGTAAGTGAAACGGGTTTCTGACGTAACGCCCTGCAACGAGAACGAGCGCAACGAGCGAAGTTTTCAACTGTTATAAGTGAAAAACTTCGAAGCGCCTTCGCATTCGGTTATTTAGTATACGGTCATGTTCGAGTTCGGTTAGTTTTGGCGACGAGAACAACACAGGCACCGCCCTCTCAAGTACACTAACCAACAGACCAGCCAAAGTCTGTGCGGAGCGGCCGTTCGAAGTTGCGTGCGCGGCACACTGTGACGCAATTACAGGAAAGAAGAAATCTCTTCATGTCTTTGTCACTTGAGCCTAGAAAAAATTACAAACTCGAGCGCCCCCCAGGTTGGGAACCACTGTGGTAGAGGGTCGCTTTCATTGATGCGTTTTGCACCCCGGGCCGTTGTTTTGATATTCCGCTGAAGCAGAGCCCTATGCTCTGAAGTATACGCTGTGACGTAAGAACTCTTTTTTTCTTCTGTTCGAGGGAAGGGGTGGGGGTCAGAGGGCCTAGGTATAAAAGTGACGGCTCGCCACTGATGTTCACCATCTAATTAATATGTTTGTTTTAAACAGCAAAACCCTAATGCAATTACTTTTCTGAAATCAGCTTTTCCCAGACTCACTTTTTAACATTATGCAAAAACATGGAGTTTCATGACCATCACAGATCTATTGTAGTGTTAGGCTGAATAAATAGAGGACGTAGCTTGGTGAATGGTGTCCTCTAGTGGAAGAAGATGGTACACTAACCTGTTTCTTATTCTTTTGTTGCCCTGAGTTGATCCTCTGGCCTCTGGAACTGCCACTGGAGTTGCTTTTGGACTTTGCTATATGGAAGAGAAAATGAAGGCTTATTTATTGATGAAATCTTAATAATGCTGATGAAGGTCATAATCACATGAGATGATGATGAACAATTTTAAACTCATCAGAGTAATGCAGGTATGATTAGTTGTTGATAAATACAAATGTCACAAATTAACAACTGTGGTGCACAACAGAAATAACCCTTGGAGTATTTAAGCTAAAAAACTGCTAGTTAAGATGCATGTTAACAGAGGTACACACATGAGACCTTAAATTGGAATATTTATGGCACAGCTCAAGAGCAGAAATGTCCCTTGAATAAAATAACCGAGCTGGCCCACAAAGAAGAGAGTGAGCAAGAGCAATAGTAAGACATATAAGAGGCTGTGGTAAAGGTTTGTGAGTGGGTTGGTCTAAAAGGAACTTTCTTTGATAATGTTATGGAACACTGCCATGATATATAGGAAGGAAGCTATATTTTTATTATCAGGTTAAAAGTTAAAAGAGTTGTTTTTCTTTTACATTTCGGGGCTGAATTGACAGTGCTTTTGATGTCATTTTTATTTTTTAAAAGCCCAATAAATAATTAATTACATTGAACAAACACAGTGAACCACAGACTGTGGTCACTGGGCCAAAGACATGAAATCACCAAAAGTAAACATCAGCAGCCACACCTACCTACGCACAATAAGGACCTAAACCATACACATACTCAATTTAGCTATGTGATGTTAATAAGGCAATAACGTGGAACCTGCCACGGAGCAGAATTATAGCACATTAGCCGGCACAGAATGTTTTGTTTGGCATGCAGCTACCCACCTTCCTCCTCTTTGTTCTCTAGAGGTACACTCCAGGCGATGAGGTTTCGAGCAGCACGGCCCTCTTCAGCAACTATCTTCCTCACCTTGTCATGGCTGTTAGAGCGCTGAAAAGATGCCTGCAAAAGAGAAACAGATTCAGAACATTATTTTTTTATTTCTATCCAAGAGCCATGGAAATATGGTAACGAACAGTGACATGACATTTAATATTATAACAAAAAGCAGCCAACTAAGGGTAGTATCCCTATCCTATATGAAGAAAAGCTGAGAAACATGATTAAAGCCTATTGCACGAAAAACATTAGTGCAACATTCATTTTAACGCATTCTTGGTTTGAAGTGAGTTTGAAGGATAAGTATGGTCATATTCTATATTTTTCTTAGCAATTCCTTTGAAAACATCAACATGTATTGTCTATGTAGCTGAAGCCTGAAATGCTGCAACGTATTCCGGTTTACTGGACACGGAAGGATTTTGACACAATCGCCTATAAACCGCCTTTTAGCAGTAAATATTAACCAGCACATACATTTTTCACCTGAAAATAGGCTCCATTAAAAAAAAATACACTCACATTCCATATTATAGCTATATGCTATTGTCCAGCTTAATGGAGACAATTAATTCCCATTGTTTCAAAGTATTAATGACTCATTATTTTTAAATATATGATTTTGTATAGATGAACTAATTAATGGGTTTGGAGAGGAGTGCCACAGAAGGTTATAAAGTATAAGATTTAGACTAAATGCTTAATTCGGTCTCCTCACAGGATTTGTTGAGAATGACAATACTATTATAGAACATCACCACCAACATTATTCTTTAAACAGTTTCACTGAAGAGATAACTACACACACACAGCCTGAAGCCAAAGTGTTGCTATGGTTACCTCCATTTTAACACTCCATGGACACTGATTTTGTACATTGGCTAAAACATTGTGTCGAGCAGTATGGTGTGAAGAGCCCTACAAATAGTCAATTCATATATTGTATTAAATATTTTCAGAAAAGCAAATCAATAATATTCTGAATATATTCAACGCATTATACATTTTAAAAGGAATGTTCAGACACATCAAACTGCGTGTTACAGAGTTTGTATTTAGACACATAATTCAATCTAAAACAGACATGAATGCTATTGCTCATAGTAACACAAACATCTGTAGGATATGTTTAATATAGAAGTGTGATCAACAAAAGCACTAATTGCTCTTAACAAATCGAATATACAACTATATAAATCCCTGATTCTTCTATTTATTGAGAAGTAGCTACACTCAGTACCACAAGACAGTTTTCTGCAATATGCTGTTGAATTATTTGTCCTCCTATCCCTGGTGTGTGGCTCTGAGCCAGGGTGGACGCAACAATACTGCACACATTAACTTCACTTGTGGAAGAGTTTCCCAGCAGACAAGAAACAGCTAGAGTCGGGAGCTCTAAACTCGCTTTGTGCCCAGCATGCATCATGGTTGACCTACACATTGACTATGCATCAGTGAACTTGACTGTAACCTCGGGTGAAGCAGACACTGTGAACCAAAACAAATGCTACGAGGAGTCATTCATCATGTCCTCATGGAACATTAAGATGTCCTGTGATGAAACATGGCATCAACAGCATTATGCAACCTCATCTCACTGAGAAACATTCTGTCTCACAGCAGTTTGGACAAACAGCTCCTGCATTTATGCATAGACCAAATCTGCTTAAGACCCCAAGCAATAACATCTCATCTCAATTGCGCAATGCAATGACAGAGACAAACAAACACAGTGTTCCCAACAGTCTAATTTGCCTTTGTAATCTTACATCACTTAATGTCCTGATTTCTGGCAATCTGGTTACAAAACAACACAGAAGCTAATACCTCGAGGCTTATCATTCTGGGTCTTCCACTCCATGTGTGCCCTCTCCAAGCCTCTTCTGCACTTTTATTAAATTATGGCATGTTATGTTGACAGAATTCCAGAGAAAAACTTGACTTTTTTGGTCAGACAATGATAAGATGTCGTTTCAAACTTTAAATACATTGTTACTATCATGAAAATCGGGAGCCAGTTCTCCTATTAATAGCAGATGAGTCATGGAATAAACCGTTCTCTTTTCTTGGCTGTCCCTCACGAGCAACACTATTCAAATAAGAAAGCTACAGCTGAAATATCACATTTGCAATACACTTGCAATAGAAAAAAGAGGGATACATCATCTTATTCAAGGCTTTTACAAAACAAGTGAGAATTATGAGATCTACTTTTATGAGACATAACATAAAGCAATATTTGCAGGCTATCCTTTAATGGCAGTATAATAATGTAAATGTGGCTCATTAGGGGTTACACATGCAGAAACAGTATGCGTGTATTGGTCTGATGTCCCTAAGGGAGATACCCAGCTGACCTACTTTTGGTGAGCAAAATTCTTTACATGTCAAATGGCATGGGCTTTATTCTGCCCATTATAAAAGATCTAAAAAGGGATATAAAATAACCTTAAACAACACAGGCAAAGCTCAAATCAGCAACAACTAGAGACGTTTGTCAGCATCAATCCACCATTCTGCAATCTGTAAATATTTACTCTGCATTTACGAACTAGGCAGCCATTTGATGACTGATGAATGCTGTAAGAATACCTTACCTATTTACAACTGATGGCTAACTTTGTGCTTTAGCTGAGGCAAAGAAAGGCTTACAGTAACATTCTCTTGATTCACTTAACCGGCTGCAAACAAGCCATCTCCCTCCTCTACTGCAGACAAATAGGATACATTGAAGAGTGTAACGTGTTATAGTCTCTGACAAGGCAATCCTTCCCCATGCATAAGAGACAGTGTTTTTTTCTAGACTGCTGAGTAAGGGGCAAGTATAAGGTTTCACTTTGGGCAGGGAATACAAACAGATGCAAGTAACATGACAGTAGGTGAGATCTTGCTTATTAGGAGAGACACAGATACAATCAAAAGATTAGAGGATACATACAGAATAGAAGTACAGCCTGTAAGCAGGTTCCTCGTCCTTATCCACCCCTGACATACTTTTGAAGCCCACGTCAGGCAACCTGTTCCCCCTCACAAGCACTGCCACAAAGTGACATCGTCATCTGACGGCAGGACCAAAAATAGATTCCCACTGTGTAGTCCACACTGCTATAGCAATTTGCCCAGCTGTGTCAACTCCTCTCCCAGTAGCGATTGAGACAGACAAGTGCTCAGCAGTCTGCCAGTCCTGTCGTTTACTTTGATTGTCGTTACTGTCTGTAATCTAGCCTGAGCCCTCAGTGCTCTGCTGAGTTAGCAGCCACTTCTTAGGCCTCACTCTCTGCCTGCTGCTGTCTATCTGCCTGCCACTCTCTTCTGCTCTCCACTGCATGTAGCTTCCTATATTTACAGATTCTCTCCTCAGCTTTCCCTGCCCTCTCTCTCTCTCTCTCCTTTTCTCTTCTCTCACTCTCCTTCTGCCACAACACTGTGCAGTCATGTGCACACAGCAGGCCTGCCGCTCTACCCCCCACCCTGAGTTGCCACTGCCAGTGATGAGAGCTAGAGCTGCAGGCTCAGAGGCAGTGTGTGCATTAGCCACACAGGGTGATGCTCTGGATGATTCATAGGCTGCTTAGGGACAACACACAGAAGCCCACATGGTTTGACTTCCTGTAAATAGTACAAACTTTACACAGTCTTAAGAAAGAAGCTACTGATGATGTGACCGTATCATATAAGCACAACAATCCCCTTATGCGTAAGTCTTTTCTCAGCAGTCGCACAAGGCCCTTTATGATAATTTAATTCAAATGCCCGAGTGGGTGCACCTGGACTGACACAGCACCTGCGGCAGGTAAGGTCACCATAAAATGCTCTACTCCTGCTGTATCATCCAGCTTGCTGAACCCAAGTATACAGACACTTTAGCTCTAGCTAGCTAGAATTGACTCGGAATGATTGCCTGTTTTTCATCAGTTAGCAACAAGCTCATATGTCATAACGTACCTTAAGGGCGGTAATGGATGTATTCTTGCTTTTTCCTCCTCCATGCGAGGACCCGGAGCTGTTGCTTCCAGACCTCTCCCTCCCGTCCCCACCTTGGCTGTTTCTCGGGCCGAGACGGTGCTGCCCAGCGCCACGCCGTCGTCCGTCATGGCGGTTGTCTTTGGACATCGACCCGCGGTATGTTCAACGTTCAGTAGTGGGAAAAACAAGTCTATGGACACGGTTTTCTTGTTGTCAGATTGATGGAAAAAACATGTCAGCTAAAAACATGACAGTGGGGAGGACAACCTAACAATAAAAGCAGGAAGTATTTTAAGTTGACATTTTTGACTGACGATGGGATCATCCAATTAAATCTCAAGAACGTCGTCACAACATATACTCCAGCCAATCACGTACTGTATAGTTCAGGTCAAGGGCGGGCATTCTTCCTGTCTACCATAGCAACCATACGATCGGGCGGGACGTTTGGTTGAGTCCTCAGTATAAGTCAAGCAAACCAGAAGAGAAGTAAAGCTGCCTTCAAAATAAAAGCCTAACACATTGACCTATTTTAAGCAATTTATGGTGTTTTTTTATATTTCTCTTTGGGTGTCTATTTATTCACCTATATAAATAGACTGTTTTTCTTAGTTTGGCTGTATGTCTATCTTGCTTCTTCAGCAACACATGTCAAAAGTAAAAGTCAACTTTTGTAGTAATTAAAGTAAACTCCAGGGCTAACAAGGGATTGTGGCCTATATCAAGTAATCTGAAATCATGATGATCTTTGTTGTTCTTTGTCGTACAAGTGTTGCAGGAGTTTTTAACGTTTTCAGACTTTTTACCCTCTCCATTCACTTTGAAAATAGCATAGGTAGGACCTGGGCCAGGAACTGATCTGTGTGCACAGAAAAGTGAGGCCAAATTCATTAACATACAAGGTCCGTAGACGGTCGACCAGACTCAGATCTATATGTATACTAATTACTAAATGTGCAAAGTATATATTTTACCTGTGTTAAATCAATTACCAATACCACTTTTGAGGAGGTGGATTACTGACTGAAAACATATTTTAGAGAACAAGATGCTAAGGAAAAACACATCCATCTAGTAACTTTATAAATGTCTCAGTTTGCGGCTAAATATTTTTTTTTGAGAAACTCACCCAACACTTATAGTTAATATCTTTGTTTACACGAATTGCTTACAAAACAGTTAGACATGCACCGAATATAAAACTTTATTTTGAAATATGTGACCGGAAGTCGCCGTATCCCCCTGTAAATAACGCTGGTGTGATGATAGCTATTTGGACTTTTCACGGTAATGACAACATCTCCAACATTATTGTTCAGCTCTGTCGCAGTTACTATTTAACTGGCTTGTGTGCCTTGTGTATATGTTTGGTTAACGCGGCTAATTTCGTCTCTGGTTGTCCCTGTATATCTCTTCTCTCTCGTACACATTAAGAATGAACAACAATGTTTAAAACTAGGCTACTGTAGACAAGAACTAGTAGTTCCAACAGCCTTAAGGCCGGATTGCCCCCCTATTTCCTCACTGAATACGGACTTGCTTCTGCTAGATTAAACAGGTTTCATCTGAACAAGAGGCTCACACACAAAGTTTACTTTGTTTGTGTGAACTTTCACCAGCTGACCGCAAGGTCGCACAATTGCACTATAGCAAGCATAGCAGAGCTCTTAGTTTCCCTGTTAATTAATAATTTTAACAAGAAAACTACCTGGAAGCTAATTAATAGCACCTTGTTGTTTTTTCAATATATTCACCCCTTTGTTTTATATTTATAATTGTGATAACCCTTTCAATAGATGGCATCCTTTGCATTGCTGGGACTGCTGGTACTTCAGTTTGGATTTGGACAAAGCTCTCTTAAACATCTCCACGAAGATCATTATGTTGGCCAGCAGCACAACCCTGAACATGACATGAACGTCCTGCTGGGAGAGGTTTCTAAATATTTGCCACATATTTTTATTACAATCTTGAGATATTTTCTAATCCTCATTCAGAAACTGCTCACTTTCCTCTCAATATACTTCGGACACTTCTAGGACACTGAGGAGATACTGAATCTTAGCCCAGCGGAACAGAGGAAAAAGATGATGGAAATTTTGAAGCGGATTGATACAAATGCTGACAATGTGCTAAATCCAGGTACATTTATTTCTCTGAACCTTTGAAAAGCAAGCAAAGATAAGAAGAGGAAGTGAAAGGTCATGTTAAGTATTTTGTGTTTTTATCACCAGAGGAGATAACGCTATGGATTCAGCACGTCTATAGAAAGTATGCTCTAGAAGATGCAAAGGAGCGGTTCCCTGAGTTTGACACTGACAAAGATGGTGTTGTAACATGGGAGGAATACAACACTGTTGCTCATGGCCAGCTCATCAGTTTTGATGACAGCGATGTTCTGCAGGACCCAGAGCAAGAGTCTCTCAGACACGTAGGTGTAGTTGTATTGTCCTGTTAATAATCACATTAAACCACAATCAGGTTTATCCATAATACTTAAACATATGCACATATCCCCATTAGCTCCACTTGAAGGAGAGGAGACGCTTTGACTTTGCTGATGTGGACGGAACACCCGGGCTTAATGTGACAGAGTTTCTTGCCTTCACCCATCCCTCTGAAGTGGATCACATGGCTGTAAAATGAGTTTACCTGCATCACCTGATATGATAATGCATTTTCCCACCTATTACAAGAGCTCTGTTCATTTCTCCTGTTACAATTTTTAATAATGTATATTATTTCCCAATAGGATTTTGCCATTGAAGATGTGTTGAGTGAATATGACACAGATAAAGATGGACTTATCAGTCTGAGTGAATTTATTGGAGATGTTCGAGGTGATGGTAAGACTACAGAGATTTATTTGTTGTTTCCTTTGCTATGCCCAATCATAATCCTAGTGCAATATAAACACTTAATTTTTTTTCATCAGAGGATTCCCCTTCACAGTGGGAGATAGAAGAAACAGTGCGGTTTAAAGACCTCTATGATCAAGATAAGGATGGCAAGTTGAATCGAGACGAGCAGCTCCGCTGGGTTGCGCCTAACAGCTATGGGTCAGCAAGAGAAGAGGTAACACTCAAATGTTCAAATATGTTCCCAGATTTTGATTGCATAATTGCTAAACATTTAAACAACATTTAAATACATGGGCAAGTAATGCTCCTGTTGCTACTGCTTGGTAGGATTACATATAGTTTATTTTGTCTTCATGCCATCGACAGGCTCTACACCTCATCAAGGAAATGGATCAAGATGGAGATGGGATGATCTCGGAAGCAGAAGTTTTGAAAAATGAAGAAATATTCATGAACAGTGAAGTGACAGACTATGGCAGACAGCTGCATGTCTCACACGATGAACTATAACTAAATGTAATGTTCTTGTTTTTTTCAAATGAAGGTGTTACGTGGTTTATTTCCGGTACTGATATTCGTCATGGAATTTACCCCATTGTAGATCTTACCCATCGACATTGCTCTATTAAGTGTGTGTGGGCAAAATAACACATAAAAAGGAAAAACATACATTGCAACACAAGTATAATACATCACTGAGGCCAGTTGCACATCTCTAGAATGTTTCAGGAACATCTAAACATCGGAAGCTTCACAACATATAATGTGTTGCAGGGCCTTTATATTGAAATGTATTATATTGTAAGCTATTCTTGTTGTTTTGTCCAATATAAATGCACATATTCCTGAATAGCAGGGAGGTTTAACTGATAATATGATTGTAACCACTCTTTAAGGACAACACAATTGAGTTTGTTTCAATTACACTAATGCATTTGGTTTGTTGAATAGTTGCTGTGTATTATTAGTTTTCCTTTCAGAGGTGCCAAAAGTGAACTGACACAAGTATCAGTCCCGTTGCGGTTAATGCTAGCGTGTTGCAACTCTTCCTCATTTGAATCAAATGAGCAAGTTAGTAAGTGTTGCTGTTGAATGCTGGTTTCCTGCATGTCTCATATTCCGTTTTACTTCCATCGAGCAACAGCCTGTTAAACTGCCAAGCTTTATAAAGTGAGTTAAGTGGATTCTCCAACCAGGACTTTTTTTGACCAAAGCCAAGATGACAGTACAATTTAAAGATGCCTTCTGGGTGAGTCAGTGTGATGATACTATTCCATACTTCTTTATGTTTCTCTTCAGTGCTCAAGTTGACCATGAGTCTTTCTAAGCTGTGAAGTTAGGGTTGTTGTATTTGATTTGTTCACTGGAGTTTCAAGGTTATATATGTGTAATTTTCCACTTCTACCCTGTTACAGTTTTTTATTTAGTCTAGAGAGTGTTTAAGGATCAATACAATTATACCATATCTGAGGCCAATCTTTGACTACAGTTAGGTTAGCGCTCTGTCCTGTCTTGTGACTTTTAACCTACTTTGCTTACTTTACCTTTTTTCAAATGTTGAAACTAACTGAACTGCAACTGATTTGTTACTTGATTAAAACATTTATTATTATTTCTTTATGTGCGGATTCTTGACAAGCCAAACAATTATTTTTACCTCTGGGTTGTGTACAGTGTGTATTTAGAAACCAGGTGTGTCCCACAAACCAAACAGCTCTTTCTCAGAACAACCTTTTAAAATAGTGTTATGGTGGTAACCCTGCCTATAATTATTGAAGGTTTCCTGTTACTCTTGCCTACTTATTCTTCCTTATTAGCCTCTGACTGCCTTTTCAGAACCGCACTGAGTGCGTGTGCAACAATGCAACAGACCAGAATTCAAAGCGTGCATGTAACTTACACAGTATATTCATTTCCAACCATATCAATATGCAGAGCATCAGGTACTGTACTGGCCTGTCGGGAACAAAAGTATTCAGTTTACATTGTAAAGTTTGTGCTTCCCTTTTTTTTTATTATTCCTATGCTATCAGTAGTCTCATATCCAATGTGACCCCAACGCACCACAATATAAATGTCAATAAGAACTTTCAGATTTGTTCAGCATTGTATGAATACTGGAGTCGTTCTGGTTACTTCTCCTTCTGTGCGGCTCTTCATTCAAACCCCAGCAACAGCGTGTTACTAATCAATTTTGTTTTGGTATACCACCACAATACCTCAAAGTTGAACATCTCAAACGTAATTACGGTAAAACTTGCGTTTGAGAAGCTTTTAATAATCAAGTATTGCCCAGAGTTGATGATTTCATTATTTTAATGAGCAATGAAGAAACTTACATCTTACACAAAACATGTTTTTATTAACATAATTCGTTTTTGTAACCTTTATTCCAAAACCTTACATGATGTGTGGTTTTCCCCATGTTCCTGTATCACTCAAAGAGCATTATGGTTTCTATGGTTCCAGGGAGTGGACTTCATCAGTAATATTGGGTATGAGACGATAAGTCAGAGACTAAATGATGGTCGACGGACATGCAAAGACATGGAGGAGCTCTTAAAAATGAGGTGTGTTTTGCATTTCTGATGTATTGTACTTGATGAGTCATTAAATAGCCAACACTAAAATGTGATTCAGCTCTAATATGGTTTTTTCCATGTAGGGCATCAGCAGAGGAGAAATATGGCAAGGAACTAGTCACAATTGCACGCAAAGCTGGGGGTTTATATGAGATCTGGTAGGTGTGTGTGCATTTAAGCACTGCTATATTCATCAGTATGTCCAAGTCTGTCTACCTTTCTTAACAGTGCAGAAAATATTTCATGAAAAGATGTATTCACTTGTATTCTGCCTCATTTTGTTTTCACAGCACTTTGAGAAAATCTTTTGATGAAATGAAAACACGTAAGAACAAAATAGATTTTATTTTTTATTTCCACCTTATATATGTCTGTGTTTCAACTTTTATCTTCCTTGTTTTTCAGAAATGGAAAATGTAGGAAACTTGCACATTCAGCTTTCTGGTTTACTAAAGGATGAGGTGAAGAGAATGGAGCAGTTCAGAGAAAGACAGAAAGAACACCGGAAAAAGGTACCCACATGATGCCTTTTTTTCTCTTTTGCATGCAGGGGAAGTCTAAAAACAGTTGCTTCTCGTGTGGTTTCTGATGATGATAAAGCTGTATTGGTGGTAACGTTATGTTTTTCAATTTTTAGTATGAAGTCATCATGGAGAAGGACCAGAAGACAAAAGTCTCCATCTACAAGAAAGCAATAGATGTACGGTGAATTTATATTATCGTGATGATCTGTATGACTTGTGGTTACAGTTCTGCAGAGATTTAAGATGATACTGTACTGTATGTACAAGGTATTCTAAAAAGACCTCAGTACTGTTTTAGAAGATTATGGTTTTGCAAGATAATAGCTAGAAACCAGTGTGATATGTGCACATGAGCTTACACTTCTCCCTACTCAGAAGAAAGAAGTGAAGTCTTTTTTGATGCACTCATTTTCTTGACTGTACTTACCCCCCGAGCCCCTCCTTTTCCTGTCACTGCTTCAAAGACCCAAGCGTTAATGTTTTTTATGGTTTCTGTTCTGTTTCCCCTAGTCTAAAAGGTCCTATGAGCAGCGATGCAAGGAAGCAGATGAGGCACAGCTTACAGCTGAGAAGTTGGGCAACACTCCCACAGCCACTCCCAAACAGATCGAAAGGGTAAATCTGTCATAAAACGATTTTTACTTAGTTCATGAAAATATAGACTTGACTTTATGAAAGCATTGGTGCTGTTGCCTATCTTTAAAAATATATCACACCAGTATATCTTTATTGATCCTAGACATGTTTTAAGATATGTAATACTGCTCTGCTTTGAATTATAATCTGACTGTTTTTCCACAAAATGTAGAATTTCTCAGATTTAAAGCCGTCTAGATGAATTCAAAATTAAAACTACTTGACACACAATGTTTAATACTTGAGTGAGTTGTCTAGTAATACACAAATACACTTCTTAAACTAAGAATTAAAGTGAACACAGTGGTACTCTAAACAGACTACCTTCATTAATACATTATTCTTCATTGAAAGTCAAACATCTGACTAAAGTAACAAAAGGAACCTCTCAGTGTTTGCCTTTTTCACACAAGAGCAGGCTCTTCAATTTGAACTACTCAACAAATGTAACTATTCAAGTCTGTCAATTATTTAATGTTCAGGGAAATAGAAATAAGAAAATGTAGTAATCATATTGTAACACAACAGTATGTGTATGCTTTTTCTTTTCATCGTCAGGGTCCCATGAGAGTTTACGCAGCATCTCATTTACAAAGAATATTAAGAAATGGCAACATTGAATGTAAATGTATTTTATTTTCTACAATAAAAAAAGGATGAATATCCAAAATGACTTGCTGTTGTTGGAAACCAGATACATATTTTCTCAAGCTGCTGTTATCTACAGTTATTTTAAACGATGATAGATTGGAAAATTATCTTTGCCTATGACTCCATTATTAAATATAGTAATTTATAAGCTGTGAGTGTCTATCAAAGCCCTTATGCAATTAACTATGTTTCCTTTTATAGGGAAAACTACATGTTTACACATATAAAGACAATGCGTCTTTATTTTTCAGATGAGCAACAAGTCTAAACAGTGCAGGGAAGCTGCAGAAGAGGCTGGTAAGTTGACATGTCAAAACGTTGATATGTTGGTGCTGTCCAAGGAAACTGCTATGGTTTACCAGAAACATATTTATAAAGTGTGTGGTTGCATTAACTTCCCGTTTATTTTAGGATTCCAAAGATATCCTTGGGTGCACTTTATAAACTAAACCTGAGAGTTGATTAAAGTATCATCTATATATCTTTGGAGTGATCCTTTTTTTTCTTCTTGTATTTTTAACAATTAAATATGTTCTTGTCTTAAGAGAAACAGTACATTTCAAACATTGAACAGCTTGACAAGACTCGACTGGAGTGGAATACAACACACATCAACACATGTGAGGTTAGTACAGCACCACAATCTGAATTTCCCCTATCACGTTATGTATAAAGCTTGGTGCATTTCAAAATGTACGGACTTAAACCAAGATTGGCAATACCCCAGGCTTGTTTTGTCAATGAGGATGTGCAGGAGTACTTCCTATAAGCAAACTAGAAAGTGAGTCACCATTCTACAAAATTGTTTTCCGGGGAACAAATTCTTCCTACGTGTGATAACATCAACAGAGCTTCTTTAATCATTCAAATAGGTCAATTGTAGGTGGCGCATGCACACGTTAAATCAGTAAACAAAAGGAAATACATTTAAAACAATACATAAACTAATACATTTCAACTATGAAGCATTCAAACGCATTTAAATGAAAGCCAGGAACCTTTAAGTTGACAGATCACACAGTGACTAAGGTTGCTGGAGGCTTTTGTTGTACAGGAAGTTACCAGTTGCATCAATATATTCATACAGCAGTGTGTAGTGTTGTAAATGTACTGTGCTGCAATTCTTTCTAGATGATTTATTATGTTCCCAATGGCACTCTTTTGCAGGTGTTTCAGCAGCAGGAAGAAGACCGCATCAGTGTACTGAGGAACGCTCTGTGGGTGCACTGTAACCAGTTATCAACGCAGTGTGTGAAAGATGATGAGGTGTGTGCAGCTGTTCCCGCACGTCTAAATATATAGACTTTCAGTAAACTTCCAATATTCTGTACTGTGTATTTAAATTAACTCTAGACAAACTGCTCTTTCAGTGCTACGATAATGTGAGGACATCACTGGAAAATTGTGACATCATCGCAGACAACAGCGGCTTTGTGGAGATGAAGCGCACTGGCTCGACCGCCTCAGGTAGGATCACGCCCTGGCAGCTTCCCTGATTTGGATTTGAATATATTCCATGTTGGGCATTTTAATATTATCTCTCAGTTGCTGCTTAAACGTACAACAGAATGTTCAAACGTTTGGAAACAGGTGATGGACTGTGTGTAAAAGGGCAATGCCGCTGAAGCATTAGTATTTTAGGAATTTACTGAATTTGAATTTTTCTTTCACAGCACCTATTGAATACCAAAATTACTACAAGAGGGAAGATACAGGAGAGAGCAACGGCACTGCTGGATTCGTAGGAGTGATAAAAAGGTCAGAAATAACTCCAAATGAATGTTGATGATAGATAAAGAAGATGGTTATTTCTAAATAATTTGTCTATATTTCTTACCGAATACTTTCCCCAATTTGTAGGTTTTCAAATCTTCTGCAGTCAAACTGTTCCAGTGGCTCCAAACTGAGCATCAATGAACCTACTGGTAAAGTATAAAGTCATTCAAATAACACTGACATTTCAAAATGACAGATTGTGTAAGGCGCAAGATCATGGCAACACAGAGTGTGGAACATTTACAAGTTTCATGATTTGGTTATACGTTTTTTTCTTCACACCAGTGACTCACAACCAGGGTCCTTGTACTCCAGGCGGAATATGCACGCCAAAGAGCTTTCCATAGAACACGAAAACACTAAATAACATCACACAATAATAAAATAACATTAAAAACATGGATTACATCTTTAAAATCATGGCTGTTTCAAATTCAAATCTAGATAAAAAATGTATTTGATTTCCAATTGAAAATAATTTAGAGAGAGCTTTCTATACTACAATCTAGAGGCAGTAAGTCTGAGTTTGTGAGCATAAAAACAGAAGGCACTTTCACCAGGACAAATTTTAGGGACTCATAAGGAGCATTTTAAAGAAGGGCAGTGGAGGACCTTAGTGATATGGCTGAAAGAAAAGGAAAAAGAAAGAACATAACTGATGTAGGAGCAAGGTCATTAAAGGCTAGAAAAGGGTACTTGAGTTTAAGGCTTTGGGGGTACATTGGACCATAAAGAGATTGGGAACCACAGCTTTGCCCCACCACCAACAATAAGCAATATGTTTGGCTTGTATAAAGTTGTTATTCACAGTAAGTAAACTGGTGCTGATTAGGTCTTAAATCTTGTTAAACTCCTCAGCAGAAACATCTGATGGAGTATACGCCTCCATTTCCGGAAGTCAGGTGCCCCAGCCGAGCAGTGAGGGGTTCAAGGTCGTGTACGACTATGAGGCGCAGGTCAGCTTCTACATGAGACAAATTCAAATGTAATGATTCTTGTTTAATTTAAGGGATATATTTTTGATTGAATGTGTGTGTGTTTGTTCAGGGGGGCGGTGAGCTCTCTGTGTCTGTCGGCGACGTGGTGGTGGTAATGGATCAAGGTGAAGATGGCTGGTGGACAGTGAAAAGGAATGAGGTTACTGGATTGGTCCCAGGCACATATCTTGCTAAAGAATAAGTTAACCTGAAGCTCCATGGAGGATTTTAAGACTTTTAAATGTCCTCATGTTATATATTGTAAAGGCCTTGTCTTTTCAAATAACGTCATAGTTTGATCTTATCTGTTGTTGTTTGTTTTGCAAGCATCATTTAAATGCGGAAGCCCTGAGAGGCTGGTGAGCAAAAGTAAATGGCGATTCATTTGCTAAGTCTTATCTCAAAAACCTTTCTCCCCTGTGTTTATGACTTAAGAACTAGAAAATATTTGTATTGGAATGGTAATCTTTTTATGTTGTAAAAAAAAGTTATTCTGGGAAACAGATGTCAAAATACATGTTGAATATATTGTGTTTTAGCAAGTTAAGTACCATCATGTGTTTCTTGGCTGGACATGTACTTTAATCTTCTCAAATCAGATGCTTTGAATTATGAGTGGTGCACTTCAGCCTATTGTGGTCAGAATCAGTATTAAAAAAAGTTAGTTTAAAGATGACCTATCATGCAAAATGCACTTTTGTACGTTTTTTATAAATGAATATGTGTCCGCGGTGTTCCAGGGAACTCACCAAGTGTCAGAAAACACAACCCTCTCTATTTTCCTCCATACCCAAATCTCTTAAAAAGGGGCTACAAAGGATCTGATACAGACTGATCCAGATTTGAACGTCACAGAAGTGGCGCTACGGCTATTGGGCCAACTCCACCAATCAGGAGGAGACAGCCACGGACATTGCCGTTCGAAAGCGCTGGAGACGCTGTATTACATATGCCAGGCCTGTAGATGGTGCTGTTCTCACAGAATCAGCCCATGTAAAGACAGTGTTAAATTGAGTGAAATGAGGAATGGCTAAAATGCTGTTTGGTATTTTGAAAAATAAAAAGTATAAATATGCCTTAATAGGTATGGTCCTACACTATATTATTCAAATATAGCATGATAGGTCCACTGTTCACCTGCAAAATATTTTTTTTATTTTTACTTGCCTCTCAGGGTTTTCAAATTAAAGCCTATATGAGTAGGATTTTTTAAATGTCCAAGTATAGCACCCCTGGAAGAATGATAAAATACACTGTGGCAGAGAGTGACAATGATAGCACGCGAATGAACGGTTGACTGTAGCAGTTTCGACAGTGCTAGTTTTGTTGTTCTCATGAACCCTATGCCTTTAGATCATTTGAGCTGTGGCATAACAATCTTACAGAAAGGAAATGTCCCAAAGTAGCATGGGACAGTGTTGAAAGATGAATTATTTATTACTATGGCATATATTCATATTACTTTGCCCTTACTGCTGGTCTGTTGAGAGCCCGTCATACCAAGGACAGCTGGAGATGAAGTGATCTATTGCACAAGGTCACTGCACTTGTTTATTAATATACTGTGGTATTTTCGTCATTCTTAAATATTAAGCAGAATGTTAGATTTCTCTTGTTGGCATGTATATATTTCCTGTGTGGTTATTTTTCTATTCTAAATGTTAAAGAAAATAATTTTCTGAAAATGGGATTTCCTTTGTATTTATTAAATATGAAAGACACATTTATTTTTTACACATGGTTAACATTGATTTTAGGCTGAGCTGAATAAGAACTATTTTGCATTATTGCTTTATTTTTTAAGATAAGTTTAATTTGGATTAGAAAAGCATTAGACCAAAACCATCCATATAAAACAGCTGAATGTAACGAGGCACTATTGTTAGATCAGGTGGCTGAGTTATCAGCTCTATTTGGTTTTAACGTATCTGGTTACTCTGGTAAGGCTGATACATTGCAAACAGTGTCTATCAATAAAACAAAGACGAGTCTATTAATATGAAGGTCAGCAATGTTTTTTTGGTGGTAACCAGATGTTCCGAAAGGAGATACAACTTCATTTAGTGATTTAAGCTTATATATAATATGCATGCATTATATTTTGAGCCCCTTGTAACCTAGAACCTCATTTTTGAAGACATATAGTTACAAAACATAAAAGATTTAACTCTGACCAAAACCTCAATAAATAAGGGAAACCCCTGAACTTTGACCTCTCTTCTCTGGGACCAAGTTGAGTTCTTCCAATGACAGCAGCCAGTGAATGTGAGCTTTGTCTTGACAGAAAGAATTAAACTATTTGGTGGAGCAATTTCAGATCTTTGTAAATATTTGAATGTATGTCTTAGAAATCCAAACATTAAATCAGTAAATGCACATCTACATTTCAAACTTTTCCAACATTTTATTTACAGTCTTGAGTCTCGCTATTGTTACAGAACAGCAAATCAAAATTCCAAAACTACCTTCAGTGGACTGTGGAGAAAAAAAAACAACAGCTGTAGGACAAAGTTCAGCTTGAGTTAAGAAGACATTACTAAAAATCCCAAATGTTGATGGGGGGAAAAACCCATAAAGCTGCATGCACACATTTGCGACTGACTTGGGCTGTTGAGGTGATTTTTTCTTGACAGTAAACTGCTGGTAAAAGTTGAGGTTTCAACTAAACTGAGCTATAATAGTTATAGTAGTAGACTTAGAACGGTAGTAGCAGTAGTAATCGTGGAGGTAAACGTATTTAATTCAAATGTCATTGAAGTACAGGATAGGTTGAAATATAAAATATTGTAAGCCATACACATAGTGCAAACTAACATGAGGAAATGACCCTGTCCACATTTTACTCCATACATTGTATACAATAAAAGGTGTCATGCCCTTGTGCCATCCTCAGAGCAACAGAATGCTTTCTACATCTCATTTACAGTGACCATTAAAGAATTTGATCTATAGCTTTTTTGGGAAAAACAGGTAAAATATGTAACCTAAGTGTGGTTGGTGATTAGGGTTAGTTTTGTAATAGATTGTTTGTATGCTGTCACCAAAGACACATGTTTATTCTGAAAGTGATTGTTATGGAGAGAAATGTGTTTTCCTTCATGCATAGGTGCCCCCAGTAATAAGAAGCTCATACGCAGGATCTCTGCTTCTGCGGCACAGCACGACACAGGCACACAACATCCCCAGCATCTAGAAGTAAGAGAAAGACAACTTAGTAGGGGTTTACAAATCTTCTTTTTTGCTGATCAGTTACAACGCTTCAGAAATATTAGGGCCTCGTGGAGTCTCACTGTAGTTGTGTTACTCAAGCTATTTTGTTTGGAATCAATAATATAAAAACACCAATAGTGAGACGGAAAAAAGAAAAGGAGCGGAATAAAAAACGGTCAAACATTTTGGGAAATAAACTCCTTGCTTTCCTGCTGAGAGATAGACCAATTCCACTCATGGTTGAATGGTAAATATGTAGATGGAGTCAGGAGACTGTTAGCTTAGTTTGGACAAAAAAACTAGAAAGACATAAGCTTTATGCTAAGCTAATTTTAGGCGGTTGGCTGTAGCCTTATATTATTCAGACAACCTTGAGGGTAATATTGATCTTCTCAGGCAAGTAGAATTGTTAATGTGTTTTTTTTGTTAATCATACTGAAAGTACCTTTGTTTTAAAAACACAATGATAATGCTGCTGACATTAATCAAATGATTTCACTACTTAAAACGCAGAGCCTGTTAGTCAAGAACCAATAGATTTAAATCAATATGGCAAAGGTCCAGTAAATAAAAATACAGATTCTACAGAGAGCTGGCGAAGTTGTATAAAAAGGGACATACCTGGATGGTAGCAAATGTCAGGGCAGCCCAGATGACATACATCATGATCTCCTCCATCTTTTTCACAACCAGAGCTTCACATCCCTACACACACAGAATAAGTTCAAATATACAAAACTATAGCAACAGAATCCTCTTTAAAGTAAGAAGTGTTTGGTATAAGAAAAACGTGACATGTAAAGGTTGTTTTACTTCTTGGTAGAGATCTGCATGGCGAGTGAGGGACCCCGTGCAGCTTACAACGTTATTTTTGCAACAGCTGATGGGTACGCTGTTGTTTTTGGATTCTTTATACCACTGTGTATTCTGCCAGTCTGAGTAATTGTGGATGCCACAACACTGAAGCTGTAAAAATGCACAAACAATGGAAAAATTACTGTCAAATACTTGCTTACTCAGGATAAGACTAAAAGAATTAAACAATAGTATCATTATATCCGACTCACCTGTCTCTGAATGTAGTCGATGGCACGGCTCTGGGCATTGCTGTTGGTGCCATTGTACTCATCGTACACTTTCTTGATAGAAACATTAACTTCATGTTCAACCTGCCAATGGTTAAGAAGGGTGAGACATTTGATGACACATCTCACATACGAACATGATTGTAATTCTACAGTTTTTCCTTCCCTAATAGGTGGACTATTTGATATAAATGCAGTCCATTTAGCTGGAAGACTTACGGGGTTACAGGTTATGCTTCAAATAAAGCCAAGAAAAACAAACATGTGCCGTCTTGTTTTTTTACTTTCTCACCTTTGCTCTGTAAACATATCCGAGAACCACCACTGCCACTTCCGTCAAGAAAACCAGCATGAGAATGACAACAAACTGTGGATTGAATTTCAAAATGTGAGACAACAGACACTTACTTTACATGCATACAAGTAAAAATAGGGTTGTCATATCCTTTGGCATGTTCAAGTTATACAGAATACAACCACTAACGACTTACTCTATGTAAAATAACACAAAGCAATTATCAGGTTTTACATGTTTATGCCTTGTTTTAATGCATCCTTAAGCCCCACTCTTCTCTTCATTATGTTTCAAAGTTTATCTTTGATTACTCATCAATACTTAAATGCTTTAGTATCCCAATCTACCATGCTAAACCTATAAACTAATTAACTAACCGTTGTAAGACCACAGTAGCTCTCTCTCACTGTAGCGTAGCATCCAATCAGCCCAATAATGAAAAGGAGGGCTCCAACTGCTATAATGGTCACTGCTGGGATGAGGGTGTACACATCTTCAAAGAAGTGATCGTAGTCATCAAAAGTAACGAAAACATAGGCTCCAACATAGCACAGGATACCAGCGGCAGCCTGAGGGTGAAATAAACATCAACATTTCATTAAGTGATTGGTTTCTGAATGTATATTGTTTGTTTGTCAGAATCTAACATTCAGCAGCATACCATAGGCCTTTATCATTACAGACATAACACTTATCCTCAGTGGTGGAAAGTGACCTAGAACACAATTCTACCCGAGTACAAACTTTAGGTACTTGAATATTTCCACTTTATGCAAAACATTTGCATGTGATTTTTCTAGAATTGATTTAAAATGAGTTCCACTTCAAAATGCTGCAACATCTATATATTATGTTGTATTCATAATTGAAATATGTTACTATGGTAAGGTAAGTTTATTTATATAGCACATTTTCAGACAGAGGCAATTCAAAGTGCTTTACATCAACATTAAGGTACAATAGTTAAGAGAGAAGACAAAAGAAATAAACACAATAAATAAAACTAGTAACTAAACATTTCAAATAAACATAGTAGCCTACATTATTGCATCCAAAATGTAGAGGAGTTGAATAAGTATCCTATATAGAGTAGCCTGGAGCACTTTTACAAATTTGTATTAAGCACAAACATTACATTTACTAACTGTAAAACGTAGTGAAAGGTGCTCCAATTAACATCGACTTAAATCATTAAATCTTGAAAATCGTAAGTCTTTCCCATAACTTCCTCAAACTAATCCCTCCTTGGATAAACAAAGGTGTGCTGCCTCAGCTAGCCCAACAGCTGACTTCACTCACACATATGCTACCATAGCTACAAACAGCTAGCATTGCCGCACACAACTAGCGAGTGACGCACGTTTAAAAAACCTCCACGTCATTAAACCTCCAAACTCACCCAAAATATCAGGTTGAGAAAGACCAGGACGGTCTTTGACGAGGTAATGCCGCACTGTCCCATCTTCAGCATAGGGGTTGAAAGCAGTACGTGTTGGAAATGAGTCTGACTGCAGGTTTCTACTCTGACATGTCCCGGGCAGCTGCACCGCTCATTCCAGCACTGTATCACTGGATCGGCCTGCGCCGGCGCGGAGACGCAGGCAGTGCCACCGCTCTCTTTATACATCCATGAGTGCCATTATACAATCTATGGTGCCAACAATACAAACACAAAAGCAATTTGGGGAAATGTCTTGTTCATAAAAAGAAATTAGCTGACTCCAAACCAAATTTTGAACAATTTGACCAAGAATTAAAACAATCTTAGCACTATTAAAAACCTTTTGAATAAAAAGGTAATCAAAACGAATTGTGTATTTAACAAATATAAAAATTTAATTATGAAAATGTATGTCTTTTTTGTTTGTATTTGTTTATTATATACATGTATTATTTGTATACAAAATGTATAATGTTTAAAAATGTTCTAGAATAAATATAGGGGGAAAACCAATTACAGTAGTTTCGTCTTGTCAACTTATAGCCATAATTGATATAATACTATTGAGAACTATTAAAGTAAAAATGATCTAACCCTTTGAACTGGCAATTGGAGAACTTCCAGCACTTCTGACATCTAGTGGTGGAAAAATATAGTGCCATTTGCACCTGCTTTCCCTTATACATAAAACATTTTAAGTATACTGTATCATCAGTATCACCACTAAGAGATCACTGGTCTGATTACATGAATTCGAAAATAAATGTGATTTGCGTGTCAGCGGTGATTTATAGTTAAAAAAGGAAAAAAGTTATTCACTAAATATCATGACTGTATGCTGGTATTGTTTCAATTTACATAAAGCTTGAATAAATCATTGATAAATATAACTTACAAATATACATATACAACTTGAATATCAATAGCCCCACCGGATTTAAGAACAATTAAAACAATTGAAATAGTCTAAAGATACTGCCCCTTTTGCCAAAAACAAACAAACATTGCAGTCGTTTTTCTGTTAACTGGTTTAGGAAAGTAAAACAAATGAGACGAAGGTTCATACTGTTTGGACACTATATTGTGCACATAGTTAAAATGATTATGTAAAGATTTTTCTAAATACAATACAGTGACACGACTCCTTTTCATTGCAAGGTAAAAATGTAGATTTATTTTAAAGTCTCAATTCTTCACATTTGACCATCCACATGGTTTGGAAAAAACAAACAGACATATACAAGCTTATCACTAGCTGCTACCAATAGTAAAGCAGTTTACTTTATAGCAGTAGAGAAGCTGAAATCAGCATGCGTACCAAATATCCTATCCCAGTGACTAAAGTGACATCATGTTAGCTGGGTACTCCATAAATGCCGTAAATGGTATAAGGCGGGATAAGGTGGGATGTGGACCAAGGGAAATCATAGCCACAGTGATCCTCAATCGAAACGTAGACATGCACAACCATGAAGACCCATGTAGTGAGCATGCGGTTTCTCAGGAGAGTGGTCCAAAAGCCCACTGTGACCAGCTCCCAGCCACCCAGGCACTGAGTGGCTAAAGCAAAGGGAGATGAGTATTCATGATGGATAGCATGGAAAGTTGCATACAGCCAGTGGATCCTGTGATGGAGCAGTTGTCAGATAAAGTATTGGAAGTGAGGAGGAGGTTGCTTATCAACCCAGCAATTAGCTCCAGCAGGGAGGGAGCCTGTTCTGACAGATCAACAGGGGGCCTCCATGTCCACTGGGCCACTGATGCTGGGAGCACAAGAAACACATGGTTGTACAAGGTGACCCCCTGCACAGTGCAGCAGTGGGATCATGGGAGAAAGATGGCTGTAGGACGACGGCTAGGTTGGATCTTCAATTGCTGGACCCAGGCCCATCTTTCTCCCATGATGTCACAAACAAGCAAAGAGTAGTTTCCTAGGCATCTCATCCAAAGATCTACGCTGGTTACTGCAACATCCACTAAGTGAATATTAAAATGTCTGAGGAATGTCGATGTTCCAGACAGAAACAGCGACAATGGGTGAAGACTTTGTCCCATCGGTGTCTGCTTGACTCTCTGCTATCAAGTGACAACCGGGTGCAACATTTCAACAAACTATTCATACTCCATGGGTGACTGGTAACGTATAGCTCCCCACATTATACATTTTTCAGTAAGGGGAGTATTATTAAAATCCAATTGTATCTTTCTTAGTGCCAAATCTCTGCTCAAGTGGAGTTTATTTTTCCTTTACACAAATACACACTGGAATGATCACAGTTGGAACAAACAAAGGAAAGGTCAGAAAAGAGACACAAAAATCACACTTTGAATATCACCACAGAATAATAACATTGCACAAAATAAGCATCAAAATTTATAGAATGTATATTATAGTTCCTATTTGTTTGGTCCAGTTAAAAGTACTATGTATTGCACTACATATTTTACCAGCAAAACTATTTTATGCAAACCAAGTATGCAATCTGGACAATATTTAATGTCAAATGTAAAAACATATTAATATCAATGTATGAAAAATAGGAGATACATGTTATGAAACGACCTATAAATCGGCTTAAAGACATGTCTTAGAACAGCTATGTTATGGTGTAATTGTGTTCCACAAGAATGAACTTTGAACCTCAGCCTTTAAACCAACATATGTTTTAAGTCGGTTTGTGCTCTGCAAGTTAATCTATTTCCTATAAAGATCATGCAAGATGATCCAGAACAGCTAAATAGATCCAAAGGAACAATTGTCAAGACCTGTAGGAAGATCATTGTGGCAGTCTGATCTGTGCCACCGGTCTACCTGACCAGGCTGACAGCGAACCGGACTCTGCCTGGATACATCTTATTATGTCATGTTATCTCAAAGATTTGCCAAATACAATATATATTGATGGATGTTCATGACTGGCTATATGCTGTTGTCTCTGCTTTGTAATTCTGTCTGTTTGTTTCTACAATTTGTCATATTGTTTAATATGCTGTAGGCCTACTACAAATTCCCCCTTGAAGGAATAATATAGTTGTTTTAGTCTAAAGTCTAGTCAAGAATGAACTTTAACCCTCTTCAAAATTCACCCACTTAATTTTACATTCCCAAACAGTAGAGGGCGACAAAACAAATGTATATGCGCTTTTAAGGACCTTTCCGGGGAGCTTGTAAACATATCTCTCATACTCATTACATATACTTTTCTATATAATATATAAACGAGCAGAAAATTGTTTCCCCAATCGATTCGGAGTCATTTCTGTCGCACTTTCTCTTTACACATCCATGACGTAATTACGTATACAACTTCCTGTATCATTTGAAAGTGCAATAACCTGACAGTTAGCAGGTAAGGCGACTTTAAAACGGTATTTCTTTAACCCTTGGTCTTATTATTTCACTGAATAAACGTAAGAGCAGATCCTCTTGTGTATTTAAAGTAATTTTAACTTAGCTAGCTAAGCTATTTTAAACAATAAAGGAGAATGCCTATGTTGTTATGAGAGTAGGCTCCGAACCCAATCTAAAACGTATCGGCGATTCTAGATTTATACATATTATACATAATTCCCTTAGAGATTCTCAATAAATTACTGTTTGAATTACACTTTAATGTTATCTTAAATACCTCCATGATTACTTTCCCATATTAGTGAAAATGATGCTTAAAAAAGTATAACGTCTTATGGCACACCTCATTTTGATTAGTGATGATAGATACATTGTATAACTACACTGGACAAATGTGTCTTGATTTTAAATATATATATATATATGTATTGCATATATACAAGTACAACATGGCTCTTTTTCTTGGATTTTATTGCTATAAGGATTCTGCAAGTAGCTTCTAATATTTTAAGGAAAATTCACAGATTTTCTTTGGAAAGTTTCACATTCTTTCCTATTACTTCCATGATATTAAGACCGAGTGACTCCAAATCCATATGCATTTATATATAGTGTTTACATGTAAAGAAGTAGAGGATAATCTGTGTTTATGCTATTCACAGGTGATAACAATGAAGGAGAACGGTGAGGAAGATTTGGGTGATTCAGCGCCTGCGCTTAATACACAGCCGATCTGTCGCTTCTTTTCTCAAGGAAGACAATGCAATTATGGGAAGAAATGCAGATTCCAACATATAAGAGATGATGTCAAAGCTCATGAGAAGAAAACCATCAGGACACCCAGTCAGTCAGATGTCACCTTTCTAAACTCAGACGTCCCTGGAGGACATTTGGGGAAGAGGCCTGCTCAGAATAGTAACTCCAGGGTTGGTCCGGCCTCTGTCCGCCGTCCCTGTCGCTACTTTATCTCAGGCCACTGCAGCATGGAAGACAGGTGTCGCTTCTGGCATCCTCCACAGTTTCCTCAAGAGGATGACCAGACTGTTTCTGGTAATTACCCAAGACCTGCGCAGAGGATGCCACCCGTACCCCGTCCAGGCATTCTCCAGGAGGTCAAGCTGTGTGACCTTACAGAGGATGTGACCAAGCAGCTACGAGACACAGAGATCAATCAGTTAAAGAAGCGGTTTCCCAAAGAACAGCTGATTATTCAGGAACGAAGTGATGGCATGCTTACCTATTACAGAGCGACTGTAGAGGCCACTGATCCAGACTGGGTAAGCTTTCTCCTTCACCTACTTTCTCCTCTCTCCCCTGAAAGCTTAGAGCAAAAACCCCACCTGCACTTTACTTCTATAATACAGTACAGCTCAGTTTTAATTAGTTGAACAAAACGTCTTGTGAGGGAGAATGTATTTAGAAAAACAGTTCTAAATCCTAACACCAAATCAAGAACCATTCCTGTTATACTGTGACATCACCATTGGCAACTTTACTTAGCAAGTGTGATTTGTAATACGTACTGAACGGCTTGTGATTTATATCAATTGAACTACACAAATGAGATTGAATTAAGCCTATTCAGTTAATCTCTGATTAAACTATTTGGACTAATTTCAAAATAAATAATTTAGAAAGATATATTTGCTTTTCCACAATTATCTTATGGTGTTTCTTAGCCACTGACAACCATAAAACGTTAAACATGAAATACATAAATGAAAGAAATGGAAAAACATTATTCTTTATTGTATTAACTCTTTGTTTAACTTATAGCCTTTTGATCTGAAAGCAGTCGACATCATGGTCAGCTTCCCGGAAAGTTACCCCCAGGAGGTAAGGACCACTGCTTACTTTTACAGACTTTGTAATACTGTGTACACTATACTGTAAATGGTTGACATGAAAAGAACACTTCCTCATCACTTTGATCCATTCTTTTAGATTTTCACATTGGACATACCGTTGGATCAAGAGCTGCCCCTAATCATGTCAAGGTACAGCAAGTACAGTTTGTTTAAATATTTAACATACAGAGTGATTGGTGTTGACATGTACCCACATCCCTGTCTACATAGGCATGTACAGCAAGCATCACTGCAGTGGCTTCAAGCTAAGCATGCAACCAACCAGCTGATGGGAAAGGTAGAACTGCTCTTCCGGCCTTTTCTTCGTTGGCTGGATCGTAGTTTGGAGAGATTGTTCACTGAGGGAGCCCGGCAGGTGAGACTAACGGGAGATTGGACATTTTGTGTTTTCCCTTTTAAATGTACCCAAAGAACCTGTAGATAACTATTTCCTTCATGTAATGCATTTTCTTCAATGTTTTGGCAGTTGAAGAAAGACGTTGATTTAGAAAAAGCTGGATTGCAGTTCATATCGTACCAGGAGCTCCAGGCAACAGTGTGTGAAAGATCTGGGAACGATTCATCTGACACCGCTGCTGCAGATGAGGATGACAGTGATGAAGGAAAGCTGGAATACACAGAGGGGGAGAAAACTGAGGAGGGAGGAATAATGGGTCAGCAGGATGGCTCAGGTTGTGATAGAGGGCAGCAGCAGGAGGAAGAGGAAGCCGGGCGCCTGGTGGAGAACATTAAGATCAGTGATCCCCGCAGAGGCACCGAGGTGAAGCTGCTGGGACTGATGCTGGGCGAGAACACAGCCACCGTAGTGGCCCATCAAATCACTGTTTGTCTTCAATGTAACAGGCAAGAACAAAGAGCTACAAACGTTTTAATGAGAATAACACACAATTGATAGCTGAAAACTGTTAAACACCTGAACTTTTGAAAGTTCACATTCATCCGTCTGCAACTTACAAATTATATGTATCTAATATATAATATTCAAATTACTTAGACTCTCCTTGCACTATTTGTATTCTATTTTATTTGTATTACTTGCACTATTTTCACTATTTTGTCTGTTTTTATTACGTTGCACCGTTGGATGAGCCTGTGACCTAAGGTTGTCATTGACATCTACACTGTTGAATTGAATTGAATCTTGAAATCTTGACTGTTTGTGTGCTGTCTGCAGGTGTAAGGTAACTGCAGACCTGACCCTGACTGGAAGGAACCCCTGCACGGCTCAGTGTGAAAAGTGCAGTGCTAGCATCAATGCTGCATTCAGGCCCTGCATGCTGCACCATTACAGCGATGTCCTGGGGTACCTGGACCTCCACAATGCTGCGCCTGTTGACCTTGTGCTACAGGACTGTGATCTCATAGTGGGATGCCTCAGCTGCTCCCAGGAGAGCCCCGTGCAGGTGATGGAACATACAAGCACCATTTTTGAAAAAGGTCTTGATAAGCTATGACTTCTCTAAAATGGCTTTTTTGTTTTTCCATTCCTTCAGAATGTATGCTATGGTCAAACAAAGGAGTCCAATTGTGAACACTGCCAAAGTAAACTCAGTATTCTGGCAGAGAGCACAAGATTCCAGTATATCCAGCCACGCACCAACAAAACAGGTCAGCGCTCCACTGTACTACTAAAGGGATCAGCTGTTGGCTCTCTTTCAAATATTTCGTAATGTTATGCTAGATAACGACAAACCTTTAAATCGGAGCTTTATACATATGTAATAACGTATACCTGCAGACCACCAATGAAAATATGTTTATTTATTCCCTTTGTGTAGGTTCGAGTTCAGGTCCTGTTTATAATAAGACGATAAGAGATCCTGCTGTGCAGAAAGGGAAGCCGCTGCCAGAAAAAGGATCATGCAAACATTACAAACAGAGCCATCGCTGGCTAAGGTATCATCCTAACTGTGTCCCATCTCATTTCACATCAAAGCTCTAAAAGAAAATGCATAGTATGTTGAAAGCTTTGTGCCCCTGACTGTGCACTCAGGTTTCCATGCTGCGGACGGGCTTACCCCTGTGATGGTTGCCATAATGAGGACCAGGACCACCCTATGGAACTAGCCACCAGAATGATCTGTGGCTACTGTGCCAAAGAACAGGTGACCTGTAACCACTGAGATACTAAGACTTTATTTTTGCAGAGGGAAATTGCTGAAATAGTTTATACTGCTAGACTCAGTTCGCTGACAAGAAAACAGCCCAGTCTAATATCCTAGGTCACCAACCTTCAAGGCATCACTAGAAAGGAGAATAACAGTCAGTGTCTGAAAACATGAATGCATAAGGCTCTGAATTTCATTTCATTTGACATCATTTGTCTGTTGTAGCCGTACGGCAATGGAAAGCCGTGCAGCAGCTGTGGAAGCATGATGACGAGAGGCACACGCACCAGCCACTGGGAGGGGGGACTGGGCTGCAGAAGCAAAGTTCAAATGAGCAGGTAAATGTATCTAACAACACTAAGGTCCACATTTCTCAATATTGTTATTATTAAAACACAACGGTAGCAGTAGTTTTAACTGTTCAAAAAGAGTGTTTATTTCAGTGGTTTAATTTTGACTTTTTTCTTCTTTTCAGAAATGATCGACATAAATATGCCAACACCAACAAAACGATTTCCAGGAAAGCTGTCAGTGTGAAGAAGTAGTTGTGAAGAAGAGCATTTCTGCATTGATTTGTTAAAATACATTAAAACATGCATGATTTCAATGAAATGGTTGCGAATTGTCCCCAATAAATCATGTTGATGATCATTCAGTGTGGTTGTGAGAAGTGTTCTTGGTTTTTCGTCTGCATGGACTTGTGATTTTGTATTCAAATCAGGAACATGTTCAAGGTTTAACTGTGTTATTTATGTTTAACATATTATAATCAGATTAACATAATAAGTACTAAATAAATGCCTGTAGGCAAAATATCCAGATTACAAGGTTTCTTAAAAGATAACAAGATCAATTCTAGTAGATTGACAGTGCAAGAAAAGAGATAGATGCTGATTTAAGTTATTAAAGTTGTGTCTCCCCATTTCATGATGTATGAGCTTAAGGTATCAAGGAGTTAAGTGCTAAGCTAAGCTTTCCTTAGTGTTGACACATACCATTACCTGTGTTTACCAACACTTTAAATAAGCAGTTGTTTGGTCATTTCATTTTTAAAATTCTGATAAATATCTGTAAAGCCAAACGAGCCAATTCTGCAAATCAGATTAGAAACAAAGCTATTGGGTCAAATTTCACTTTTTCACAATTTGCCCTCCTTCCTTCCATGCGTCACACTTTGTACCGGTTTAACAGTTTAGAGCTTTTGTTAATCTTCTAGTGACTGATCCCCTTCCAATGACCTTAACTATAAAAATGGTAGTAACTCTGTTGAGCCTGAGCTGCCTTCAGTGGTACCACAGCGAGATGTTGAACATCAGTGAGGAGCTGCTCCAGCCCCATCAGGGCGACCGTGTTCTGCAGCCACTCTGGAATTATTTGCTTTTCCAACATCTGCCTCTCATCTCTTCTCCATTTTTCCCTGTCCTGCTCGCCGCCTCCTGCTATTTCCTCTGCAGCATACCTTTTGCTGCACTGGACCTCTTGGGAGAAAGAGTGCCTTTGTTCTATCAGTACAAGATCCAAGCAGGCAGGCAGCCAACAGTGAGAATGATGCTCAAGAGCTTAATGACAGCACTTTATAACCACATATTCTTTGTTCTGCCCGCTGTAATAATGACCATGTGCATACTGCCTGCACCAATACTGCCCCAGGATGCTCCTAACCTGTATGAGGTATTCATTGACGGACTGGCAATACTTCTCCTTTTTGACACACAGTACTACATTTGGCATTTCGTACATCACAAGCATCCCCAGCTTTACAGGTGGATTCATTCAGTCCACCATGAATACATGGTGCCTTTCTCATGGTCCACTGAGCACCTTAGCCCCACAGAACTGATGACAATCGGACTCTGGAGCAACCAGGACCCCCTTATTCTGAAATGCCACCCATTGACCGCATGGTGTGTCACAGTTTTCAGTATCTGGATGTCTGTGGAGGACCACATAGGCTATGACCTGCCATGGAGTCTCAACCACCTCGTGCCTTTTGGTCTGCTGGGGGGGGCACCGGCTCACGACATGCACCACCAGAAGCCGAACAGCAACTACGCTCCTTTCTTCAGCCACTGGGACAGACTCTTTGGCACCGCTGTTGCTTTGGAGAAAAAGACTCTGTAACTGTATCAAACCAAAATCATTATTATATTTTGAATTACTATATATTTTACAGCGCTTGTTGCCTCATGTTTGGCAATGTGAGATAAACTTTGTTTTAAAGGTTTATTTTTTATGGCATTTCTTTCAATAAAATCAATATCTTATAATCTTGCACTTTTGTAAATATTGTTGTTGAACTGAACTCTTGTATTATTTAAATAATTGGAAAAAAGCTTTCCCATCATTTTCCGCCTCAATCTTCTTACATAATAATACACAATCATTGAGAGGGATTTCTTCCAAGAGCTTTACTCAGTGGTACTTATAGTATGCTACAAATCCGACAGCAATAAGAAGCTTTTTCAAAAAACCAATTCATACTTGTTGAGCTTGTCACCAAGAGGTCAAGCAGAGTAAAAGGGGAATTAGGGAAACTCTTGCTTATATAAGGAGGAGCTAATTTTTGTAGAATTCATTACAAAAATAAAAAAGGATTCAAATGTAAACTAGTTGGAATATTACACAACTGCATAAGGAGTCAATTTGGCACTTAAGCTCATAAATATAACTCGACCGAATCATTGCAAAACATCACATCCAGAGAATATTATAAAATATATTTATTTGTCCCAGAAAATAAAAAAAGAGGCCAATGGTATAACAATGTCAGTGAAGACTCTTATTTAAATACTGCACAAACATGTTGGAAATGTGCCCGCTGTTCTCTGTCGGGTGCATCTTGGTGTAGCTGATGAACTGCCGCCGTAATTTCCTCAGCTCTGCCATGTTGATGCTCCTGGTGAGCTCGATGTTAAACTTTAGGTCAAGGTCATTTAAATACAAGTTGACATATAAATGTACCAACTGACCAAAAGCTTCAGAAGAAAACACTGAAAGAACATAAACTATTGAATGTCACTGACGTCAACACAAATAATGCACCTGTCAAAACAAGTTGACCAGAGCATCACCTCATTTACTTTTAAGTTCCTTTCTGCCTTGATCAACACATTTAAAAAAGTGTTTGCTTCTTTAAAAGGTCTGACACAGAGCAGCTGCCAATAAACATCCACTAATACATGACATTTGGTTTCACCCCCTGCCCCCCCCCTCCCCACACCACACCACAATACATATCCCAAAGTGTGTTATTACAAGCGAGACCTTTAACAGTGATTGCCTGCTGTGCCTTTCATTTAAGGTTGTTTGATGGACATACATTGATTCACCTTCTCCTTCAAACAAGTAATTTAATGTGGAGTATTTTGCCTCCTGCTGGTGAGGAAATGTGATTCCTTAGGAGGCAGATAATGTGCAGTCCATCAAAAGGATATCTTTTCTGTAGCTCCTGGAACTGGAACGAGGTCCCCGGGGACACTTGTCTTCTGTGCGTTACAAATTGCCTGAAATTTCAAAATGACTTTCATCACAGACATTACAAACGGAAAGTAAGGGTTTTACAAATTCAGCTAGTTGGGTATTTAGGGAGTTTTAGATCAGCAATAAAGGATCAGAATATTTAAATGGAGTGATGAAAAGTTCTTATAATTCATTTCATTTACAGGCATGTTGCAAAATGGTGAAAAGGGTGTACTCAATGGAAAATGAAGGGAACAGAGGAGATTATTTCTATTTGGCTAACAGTAGTTTGCAGACACACCCCATGAGATAAATAGGAAGATAATTACAGGAGCAAAGGTAATTAAGAGAACAAAGTAACCTTGATGTCACGTTTACCGTGGGAGGACACACTGCTGATTGCACGTCTTCAGAGATTCTGATGTCAATCAATGAGCTTCAGAAAATAGTAATGGTTTCTTCCTAATCCCTATTCCACGGCTTGTGATAACAGAAATGTTAAAAATGCTGAAAAACAAGTACCCGACCTGACATTTTCAGGATTAATTAGCAAAGAGTACAGCTTTACATTCTGATTTATTGATACAAATCTTCCCAACTGCAGGGAATTACATTTGGAACTACTTTTTTGTGCTTCTTAAATTGAAGTTTAACCAAGTATTTTTTCTGACTATAACTCCACAGTCTCTTATTTTTATTTTCAATGTGTGAGTCCCACTTTGGTGATCCTAAAGTTTGATAGAGTTCTTAAGACAGAGTGGAACCAGCAAAAACAACAAATGACCAGGAAATCAAAAGAACACATACATACGTACCATTAAGACTTCTTGTGTGATTTTGTCCAGCTCGTACAGGAAGTTTGAAGATGACAATGGTTGCTGCAGAGAAAAATAATATGTCTATGAGCATCATAGTCAAAAAGGGAGCATGACAGACATCTATTGAATATTGTAAACATGTGTAAATAAAAAAACAAGCGAAAACAGCATGGGTGTCTCTTACACTCTGTGTGGACTGGTTTGGTGGGGGTGCTTTTCTCTTGAAAAGTGCGTCAGAAATGTCTTCAAATGGAATCGTGTCGTCTTTCAGGATGGTGAAGAGAGGACTGTCCCATCGGTTTCTGGAGTCTGGAGCTTCAAATCTCAGCACTAATGCATCAAAGCTACAAAAGAAACAGCAGATGTAAGGCAACATTTTAAAACAACAATGAATGGTTTTACTTTCTGAAATGCATAGTACTATATGTTTGGGGCTTTTCACCTACATTTCCTGTGTGTACTGCTCAGCAGCATCTCTGTTGGTATTCCACGTTGTGCTCACTTCATCTGACGTCAAACAGTATACCTTGATCAAAAGAAAGCATATGATTTTTGATTTGTGTGACTACTGTTTCAGTCATAGATGTATAGATACTTGAACAAAATAATAGTTATTTCTTTAGTATGCTTACCAGGCATTGTGGTGTCTGTGCATGTTTGATGAGACAGAACAGTTCATAGCGGTAGCCTGTAAGGTATTTCGGATATAAAGTTAAGAGCATAAACACATAATGTCTTGATACTGAATCTGTAAAGCACACTACTGTTAGCTAGATGTACCTTTTATGTAATTTAGGGAATCCAAAATCACAATGTCTCCCTTGTTGACTTTCCTAAACATGCAGATAAAGATTAAAAGGTGTGCAATGGTAAAACTTCACAGACAAAAGACAAAAAACAAAAGATAGATCTGAAAAACCTACCTCTCTACTTCAGCTTTCAGAGATGCTCTGACATTTTTCTCCTTTTGGGAATCTGCAACATATTCAAAAAGGTTTAAAAGCAGCAGGAGTATGACAAAGTCCAAGGTTACTTTCTTGATTTTTTTTTTTTTGTGCTCTAATTTTTGCTATTTGCAACAAACACATATTTGTATGGATATGTGGTATAATCAATTAACTGTTTGTTCATTATAAAAAAGAAAAGTGCACATTCGAAGTTATCCATCACTATTTTATTTTCCTAACAGGGAAGAAGAAGCTGGCTGCTTATCTTACTGACATTTAAACAAGTGGAAACCAGTACCTTTCTGAGCACTTCTTTGCTAATGCATTTATCAAAATTGTTAGGGACACATTTTATTTTAACAGTCAACTTACTAGTTGTGGCAGTAATGTAATGTTATACACAAGTGTCCAAGGGACATAAGTGTGTAAATTAACAAAAAACGATTATATCCATCCTCGTATGTGCGCCTCTGTCGCAGGACTGTGATGATATTTTTGTATAATAAGATTAACTTAATGCTAGGCAAACCCTCAGTTAACAACACACAAACTCCTCAGTAGACGAAACATAAAACACGTTTCAGAAAACATATGGACTGTTTTGTGCATAGTCAAAGTGAACATGTATGAAGACTTTTAAACATGACTAAAAGGTACGTAATAAGAAAGTATGGCTAAATGGAGCTAACATGAGCTCAACTTGCCTGCATACACTGTGTTTTTCTCTACGCCCAGTGCTGCGTCACCTACAATGTGCACCTTTCTGTCCGTGTTCTGCTCAAAACACACCTTCAGCTCCTCTGCCCTTCGTGTTTTACCACTGCAGGGGTACCCACACATCACTATCAGAGGCATTGTGACTGTGATGATCACTACTGAGAGTTAGCAGCTAAACTAGCCTAGCCTACGATGGGAACCATGTATGGATTTCAACCGGATGTAATGGCAATACTTTCGGATGACAAGCGGAAGTCAAACATCTGTTTATTTTTTACCGTACCATAGTTCCTGATTTGACCACTTGTGTTTTGTTTTTGTTGGTTAATAATCTTTATTTTTTCGGTTTTTTGTTCAGAATGCCCACAGTAGTATTTCTATATATGAACATTGTTTGGAAGTGCTTATGTCTTGAAATTGGAATATTCAATAACGATTGACAAAACAACACCTGTTCTCTGACAGGATTCCTGTCCAATTTTAGCAGAAATGTTTTGTTTAATATACATTTAATAACCACATTTATTACACAAATTTTCAATAAAATTAAACAGAGTATTGCAATACAAAGGTGCATTTCAGTAAAAATGTCAACAACATGGTCTAGTTTTGAGTCGTTTTTATTTGGTGGCACTAATACATGTACATCACTGTTTCCAATAACTAACTAAGAACAAAGCAGTGCAGCTTGGCATCAAACTGTCATGTACAAATCACATTTTTTAATATTTATGTTCAAACCAAAAAGAAAACACAAGATTTCAAAAACTATTCTCTTCATCAATAGGATTTTATATGATAATGTTGGTTGAAGTGTCCTTCAAGCATGATCCCCTCCTCCTCTACCTGGATGAAAAAAGAAAAAGAAAATCAGTCTTGCAGTTGATAAATGTATGCAATAATACAAAAAATAAGGACAACAAGAACACTTACATGTCCAAAGCCTTTTTCCGTTGTGTGTCACTTTTCAGTGTCTGAAAGAGCAGTGCCTGCAGGTCTTCCACTCGGTACAGAGGACTAACAGCTCTGACTTCAGTGGGAACGTTTACATCTTCTAACGCAGACTTCATGAATGAACTATCTACAACACTTTTCTTGCCCATGAAATGCCCTTAAAAGAAATTTCAATGTTAATATAAACTGTCAAAAACAAAACATGAAATAATGCCAAAAGTGTTTTCTCTTACCTGTTGCCCACAGATTGCCTCTTGGAGCCACCTTGACCTTTGAAATTCTATTTCTCAGCTCAGTTAAATCAAGAGTAATTGAAGATGTCATTGCAATGTATGAGATAAGAATGAAAGAAGACAGGAATCCTGCTCTGCAGATCTTTTTCAAAGTGACTGTCATTCCTCAAATGTGCGCTTTGCAATTTGGTGCGGGGTAAATTCAAATCTCCTTGCTCCTGTTACTTTGGAGCCAGGCAGTTATACTGAGATAGGATGGGCTTAATATTCTAATGGCATGAAGTCATCAAGCTGTGGTCAGCTTCTTATTGGATGAATGATGCACATTAGAGAATCATGTGTCATTCTGACGATTGTAAAATATGTGACCTTAATGCAAAACCACCAATGATCACATTCAAATACCAATAAACACTTTCCTCTGCAGCATCCAATACTTAAAACACAGAAGCAAGTCTTCAACGCATACCCAAGACAGACCAGATGTATAATTAAATGCACCGATTTATTTTTTAAGTACTTTGAAGTAAACGTTACAGAAAGGCACATAGGCCACTGCATGCTGAGTAGATGTAATGGCTTAAGAAATGCTTTGAATCCAAGGTTCATTGGCTACCGTGTGAGCACAGTTTACTTTCTTATACAAGTCCTTGCAGTACAAAGTATCAAAAGTACAAATATCTTTCAACAAGCATTACAAAAGAAAAAGACATTCCTTTTCGTTTCTGCAGTTTAACAGCTGCAGTGCGGTAAATAAAGAAAAGCTTACACAACACATAAATACAAAACTTCTCTTGCCAGTTAAGTCAATATGACCATATAGCTTCGATATCATTCCCAAAGTAATTCATAAAATTGAATAATGTGGGATAGTACACATTCTATAAACACATTTTTACATTGCACTGAGATAAAAGTCTTTCATCGTTTAACAATCACTGCCATCAACATGGAGGTAGGAACTGTCACGTATTCAATACAAAACAAGAGGTGCTGCTTTACAAACCAGGAAATGTGAACAAGACGTTCCCACAAGCACTGATCTAAGAAATATCTGTTTTGAAGTCATAATAGATTCCAAATCTTTATCTGATCAAACAAGTACTGATATATAAAACACTATCTCTGATATGCCGCCAAACTTCACTTTCACACCTGCTCTGGATTATCCAAAACCATGTACCCTGATTTGACATTACATTGACTGTTCTCTTGCCTACAAAAATACAATTCTGGCAATTTGAGGTATTTTCAATACTGCTGCACCACACATCCAATACCTCTCCATATTCCCCCCATACAGAAAAAAGAAAGAAAGACATTATTTTGAAATGTTAAATAAAATACAAAGGCCAGATCTGGGAAGCCACAAATAAAATATGTTCAATAAACATAAAGACAAAAGCATTTCAGAATGCTTAAATAGAAAATACAAAGTTGTTCTATGTGTGGGCTAACATCAGAAGGCCTTGCTTAGCAAAACATCTCGCCTGTATTTAACCACAGGATAGTTTAACAAGAGACTGTTGAACAAAAATGTGGAAATACGGCTTTTAAATGAATACAGAAATATACTGTTTTGTAATAAATGGCAAATACATTTCTAACCTTGTACTGCAAAATGAATTGCAAAACAGTCATGTCGTAAAAACGGCAACCTGAATCCCCTTCAGGCGATAGTGTCTAGCATTAAATACTTAAGACAAAATTACAATTAAAATAAACATTGATTACAAAAGCAATAAGCCACCTCTTCAAATGTTACATTAAACCGATACCAAACCTAAACACTAACAGACATTCCTGAGTCTCCTCTCAGGGTGGATGCAACATTCGGAGGAAATTAACAAAGCCTCAGCTGTAATATGTGTGCAGTTGTGTCTGAAAGGCAAGATGAATATATTAACAACATGCAAAGTTAAATACAAAATAATACAAAAGTTTAACATGAATTTGTCTTATTATTTATGAAAATACTGCTTTTTATTCAATGTTAAGGATCTGCTTAAATATACCGAACGGCCTGTGAATAAATTGAGAAATAAAGAAAAATAAAGGCTCAAAAACGTCCATGCAGAATATCGAGTAACCCATGTTACTGTCACGTTAAACTGAAGATATTAAAAGCAGCTTCAGAGAGGTCTCACTGACGCAGAGAGACTGCTTGTGTCTGAGAGTGAGCGCTCAGTTTTACGTTACAGTCCGAGGTCTTGTCACAGTGCAGACTCGCTGTCTCTCCCGCCTGCGACGGCTCAGGGTCAATTAGCTCCGGTAACAAGTCATTGAACTCCTCAGTATCTGCTGAGCTAACTGGCCGATTAACCCGCTCCTTCTCCCTCGCCTCGTCCTCCTCGCCTTCTTTCTTCCCTTCATTGGGACCTTTGACTTTGTGCACAATGAAAAGATGTCTGTTGAGAGACAGCACAGATGTGAAACACAAACCACAGTGAAGGCACTGAGGAGTGTTTTCATCAGTCTTATGCTGTGGTATATGCTGCTTGAACTGTGTACTGCTTTCTGTGAGGAAGCCACATTTTGAACAGCGGAACTGAGTTTTCTGACGTTTAGCTGGAGGAGCCTCTGGACTCAAAGTGCGATCCTGTCCCTCCTCCCGGGAGTCCACCGCAGGTCCATCTGATACTAGCCCCTGAAAATCACAGAAGCCACACCCTTTATGAACATTTGTCTCCATTAGAGCTGTTATTGGTTTGATACATAAACACAATTGAATAGCTACCTTGCGCAAAGCCTTTTTTGATTCCTGGATGGCTGTTTTCGGCATTTGGCCAAGATCAGGATTTTTGATTCCATGCATTAGACTGATGTGGTTCTTCAACATCAAACTTGTTGTGAATGTTGTCTTGGTATCCGTGCAATACCTAAAAGAAAAAGATAAAAAGTGGATTTGAATGATTTACAGGGACATTTGATAATCACTCTGGGGCTGTGTTTTGTTCATTTTCAAAAGATACAAAATCTTACCAGCATGTGTAAATCTTTTTCTTTTTCCCATCATGGTCATTGCGAATATGTCTTCTCAAACTGATTGCAGAGTTGAAAGACTGCTCACAATGACGACATGGATACTTCTTTACTGACTGTTGGGGGGG